>NW_026897150.1:0-288086 GCF_033153095.1 Gastrolobium bilobum | reverse complement strand
ACCTATTTTAACATTTTTTTCTCTCCTCCTTTATTACCATTGATCCATCTTTATATGGTTATAATTTCCCACATGACATGATCACGTGAACTTTCACATCAGAAGATCCAGATCCGTGTAACTTTTTGTTTAATGATAAAGTACACATCTCAATGCAAAAGTAAAGGCTGAATGTTTCGATTCGACCACTTGTGTGGTTTAGGGTTTTATGTGATTTCATCACCGTCACTTTTTTTCTTTTTTTTTCTTACGACATACCGTCACTTCTTTTAATATAAAATATTTTTTAATTACGTAAAAAAAGAAGAATAGGTTAAAAAATAATATTAAAATTAAACTCTTAATAATATTAGGGCTTCTCTTTTCTTATATCACATGAGCTAATATCTCTCATATCATAGATACAATAAGAGATGGAATCCATCACTTGTTAACAAAAATTAAAAGATAATAGCACAGATTTCGATACCTCACAACATGAGAAAGTAATCTCCAACAATATGAGAAAATGATTTCTCATAATATTAACCATAATACCAGTGTTATTAAACCCTACCTGTGCATAGATCCGGTCAAGAACTGTGTCACTGAGTCACTGGTCGGACTGATAGGTTACTGGTCGGATCAGTTGATCCAGATATATATAAATATATATAAATATGAACATATAAATTTAATTATATTCTCCATATTTAAAATGAATTAAACAAACTTCATTGAATAAGTTCAAAAATTATTCAATCACACTTTTACAAGTTCATAAGCACACAAAAAAATGAAAATGCATGTTATTACTATGTCAATTTAAATTGCAACTTATAATATCTATAAGCATATCTTTCAATGACATTCAAAAGACCAAATGTTGTGAACTCATATTTTTCAAATTCCTCTACATTGAAATGACATATGTCACATTCTCTTAATTTATTGTTCTACAAATTGCTCCAGTATTATAAGCTGAAATTTGAGGTCATTTTAGAAAAGTATACTATTAGTAAATAAAATTACAAAAAAAATTTAAAATGAGTTCTACATTTTTTTTACAAGATGAAATAATTTTGATTTTTTATTTTGTTTTATAAAAATGCATGACCCGATCGAGTCATCAATTTTGACTGGGTTTGACCTGGTTCAATACATGGCCGATCCGATACTTGACTCAAATCGATCCGATGATCGGTTCACCTAATTTTGGGTTAAGCCGGGTTTCATAACACTGCATAATATTTTTTTAAATATTTTTCTTTTTCCTTAAGTAATTGAAAAATTATTAAACTATTGTTTTAGTAGAATTTAACGTTTCACTATTCTTTATGGCAGACGTTTTTTTTTTGTTTTTCCATAGAATCCCTTTATTACGTTATACGTAGGTAAGTGATTATCTATAATATCGTGTCCTAAAGATGATAGCTTTTCTTAACGGTATAAAATTTCTTATTCAGAACTACATATTTAAATAATTTGACTCAATCACTGGGAGGTAGACGAGTAAGTTGCAAAACAAAACCCAAACTCATTAGGGATTAAGCTCGAATAGCACTTGTAGAAAAAAAAAAGGTAAAAATCTAATGAGTCAGCAGCAGCAAGATAACGAAGGCAATATACTAAGGATCAAATCTTAACCATACCATTTTTTTATTCAAGAAATTATTTCCTTTTTAATAAAAAAATAAAGTAAAATAATTAAGATTTACACATTGTTCCAATCACCACCAGCTCAGCGGGAAAGCGCGCACTTGCTTTCAATCAATTAATTCCTTTTAACGATAATTAATTTCACGCTTAGAAGATATTAAAATTGATCTTAAAGAACAAACAAAAATCAATCTCCTCTCTTCATGGATATATGTTACGATTATAGTATTGATTATGATTACGCATGATTAGTATTCTTGAAATTAAAACAAATCATGTACAGATATCTCATCTGCTGTAAAACGCGAGAAAGAAAAAAGTTAGCATGATAAACGAGTTATGATCCGAGACATATTCGGTTAAAAGTTTGGGTCATAAAGGACGTGGGTTCAAAGTTCGAACCCCTACTATTGATGTAAAGATTTTATTGGTAAATAATATATAATTCCTGATGAAATCTTCAAAAAAAAAAATTGCTGGTCTTTCATGATGCTATTGAGATATCAATGTCTAATCTCACTTAAAACATTTAGATTTCAAGAAAAAAGAAGAAGCGAATTATGCTTTTTTTTCGAGTAAAATGCTGTTAGTTAAATACGTATAGTCCCAATAAATTAAAAGAAAACGAAAAGAAGGAGAAGAAGAAGAAAAGGCTGATTGTAACTCTGGCAATCTAATCTCTTCCATTGTTAAAAAATTAAAATATTTTCTTTTTCCTTCAATATATACACTCCTGCTCCGGTATGGAACTCAACACCGGCGTAAACTTTCGCCGACCACGGCGACCGCCACCACGGCGACCGCCACCACTACTTCTACTCTTTCCCTTCCTAGACGAATCAACAGGAGCGCCGGCACCACCATATTCCAGCGCCACTTTCTGGCAAGGTTTAGCATTTCCTTCGCCGGAGAAAAACATAATTTGTTTCCGGCGAGAGCCACATTTGTCACCACCAACACCACCAATCTTGGCGAGAGCCAAACGAGCCTTCACCGCCAACGCAACCATCTCCTCCACCGACAAGGGCCGCTTCAACCGGGTCAACGGGAGAGCGAAATACAGCTGACCGGGTGTCAAAACCTCGTCCTCGTGAACCGCCTTAACGACGTCGTCGAATCCCATCTGGTCAGAGTCACATATGAAGCACATTGGGTACATCTGCAACAGGTACGAAACCTTAACCCGGTACGAGAATTCCAGCAACCTTCCGTCGTGCACGACAACCTTCGCCGTCGGAACGTGCGTGGAATCGAACGAGGTGCCACAGCAATTGCCCATGTCTGGTCCTAACGATCCAAAAATTCTCGATGTGTGTAGCTATATGTAGTTGCTCTTAGTTGGACGAAAGAGCAACACGGTTTGGAGAATATATAGGCAAAGGTTTGGAGAAACACGGTGTGGAAGAATTTTTTTCCGTTTTGGGGAAAGGTGCACCAAAAAAATTGTGGGCCGGGTCAATAATAAAAAAATCCTTCGTCAAGAAGGAGCCATCAATTCTCATGATTGCCACGTGGAATAATTTATTACTAAATTTTAATCGTTAATTGTTGTCAATCTAATGATTATAATTTATTGGGTCACACTTATTAATTAATTATTAATTATTAATTTTTTGGGTCACAATCTAACGATTATAAGATAAAGTCTCATTGTTGCAAATTCAAATTATATTTTTGAGAGATAAAATATGTCAAATGAGGTGTCATTACATAGATCTCGAAAAGTTATGTGGAATCAAAAAAAATTTACCTGATACGGATTCCCGAATTAAAAGTTATGAATTTCATAAGTTTTACGATTAAATTGTTAAATTTTTTTTTTTGAAATAAAACAAATGTGACACGTGTCAACATCCAATGAGTGACGTCCAAATTAGGCGTGACTGTCCCTCGAATGACGCCTAAATTAGGCGTGATTTGTGACGCCCAAATTGAACGTGATATTGTGCAATAAATATGTAATTATTTTCAAAACAACAATAACTACGTAATTAATTTATTAAAAACATTAAATTAATATTTTTTTGGTTGTGCTCCTCGTAACATTGGTGTCTGGTATTTTCGTTGGTTTGTTTTCTTCACTGTGTGTCTGTGTGCTTTCTATGGTAACGATCCCGAAATTCTGATTGTGTAAGCGCTAAGTAAAGGTGAGAGAGGATGGTTCACGTGATGTCCTGTTTTTTCACGGTGGTGACTTTGCCTAATCTGCGTTGTATTCTCAATGGACGGTGATGGTGGAGACTTGGGAATGCAAGTGTGGATCATGTTAAGTTTTCGAAAATTGCAAATTGCAATAGGTGTATATATGGTCCTATATTTTGACAACTTGAGATTTTTACAAAATATATAAATTTAAACATGATGCATAATTAAATTATAAAATATATAAAAACTAGAACTAAAATATATTCTAAATAAACTTATTTTAATATGAAATATGAAATATTATGCTTAAAGTATGAATATTTTTTAAAAAATCAAATTGTAAAAATATTATGTAACAGCAAGGCTAATCAAACAAGGTAGAGTTTGGAACATCCATACTTTAAAAATACTTATTATCCGTGGGCCTTGTTTAAGTTTCAAATCATAAAATTAAATAATTTTAAAGGTTTCTATTATATGATGCATAATTAAATTGTTAGGTGAATTGGTTTCAATTACCAATTTAAGCTATTAGGTGATATGGTTGCTTATATTTTTCTTTTATATTAAAAAAAAAAACCATTCTTCAATTAAAGATTATATTTCTAGTGTGAAAGATGAGTCCAGAAAATCTAGAGCCATGTTACAAATCGAGGAACTCTATCGAATAGTAATTCATTTGTATTATTTCTACCTCAATAGATGTCATTATATATAAAGTATTAGAGTTACAAATAAATTGCTTTTCAAAAAAAAGAGTTACAAATAAATCATAAATCAGGCTACAAATCAGCCATAAATCAAGGAAGAAAATTACAAATGATCAAGAAATTAAAAACTCCTAAAATCTCTCCACATAATTCCTACAATCTCTCCATGTAACGGATTTCCTTTAATTGCTACATAAATTGGTCAATCAAATTAGAAATTAAATCTTTCCAATTATAAAAAAATATACTACTCAACAAGCTCAAATGAAACAAATATTACATTTGTTACATATTTTAGAATTAACATGTCGGAGTATCCTATCGCGTCGTGTACTATATCTCATGTCAATGTCGGTGCAACATAGTTCTTCACTATGTGTCTGTGTGCTTTCTATTGGTAATCATGCTAGTTAAAAATTAGAATTATAGTTGTTTTTTTATATTTTTACGATTTTTTTTCATCAAAACATATTCAATAATATTCCAAGTTTTTTTATTTTTTGTGATTTTTCTTATTATAATTTTACATTTTATAATTTTTTATCCTCCTTCTGTTTTTAGGTAAAAATTGAATTTTAACTACCTTGATCATAATAATCTCGAAGAAACACTAATCTTTTTTTAAAAAAATGTGGAATTCACATGATTTGTTGTCTGTGTGGTTGGAGGTAGTAACTCTCAAGAGTCACTTTAGCCATGTATTTAATCATTCTAATTTTGGATTTTTTTTTTATGTTAAATGTGAGTGAAATTTTCTCATACAAAAAAATGCAACATGGTTCCCATTTTGTATTTTTCTCTTTTCTTTATTTAGTGGGATTCACATTATACTTTGTGTATGTATGAAAAAATTTCTCTATCATTTAACATGAGAAACATAATACCTTTTAATTTTTGTATATTTGTGTAAACTTGAATAAGTGATATTGTTCGACGAAACGTATTCTTTCCGGTTTCAATATTTATTGTGCTTGGAGCATATGTAGACCAACTCTCTTTATTTTAAGGTAGAGTTTTTTAATATTATTGTATTGTTAAAAAGGAAAGAAAGGTAAAAGGTTAGTGTTGAACTCCTTTATACTTGGAATCCGTGATCCTATTACTCAAAAAGATTAATTTTTCTTTTCCTTAATAAAAATATTTGGATGTTAAGACTCACGAGCGAGTCATGATTGTCGTGATCCAGAAATCAAACCAGCCCACGAAGCTTCTTGCCTTCTTCTCTAATCCCTTTCCCCTACACTTAGGCTTTGTTTGGGAGTTTGGAAGGGAAGGGAAGGAAGGGGATCTAAGGGGAAGGGAGGGGAAGGAAGGGGAGGAAATTGGAGGGTATCTCCTTCCCTTGTTTGGGAGTAGAAAAAATGGAATGGGAGGGAAATGGAGGATTAATGAGATATTTTTACTATTTTACCCTTTTTTCTTAAAAATCAATATAATTATTATACATTACTAATTAAATTAAGTTTAAAATTTCTAAAAAAAAATTAATCATTTATTAAAAAATATTCTCCTCTAAAAATTATTTTCTCCTTCTAAAAATTATTTTCTCTCTATAAATTAAAAATTACTAAAAAAAAATTAATCATGTAATTTTTATTAAAAAATATTCTCCCTCTAAAAATTATTTTCTCCTTCTAAAAATTATTTTCTCTCTCTAAAAATTATTTTCTCTCTCTAAATTAAAAATTTCTAAAAAAAATTAATCATGTAATTTTTATTAAAAAATATTCTCCCTCTAAAAATTATTTTCTCCTTCTAAAAATTATTTTCCCTCTCTGAAATGGTAATACATAAATTATTTTTCTCTCTCTAAAAATTATTTTTATACAAGTTAGAAGAGCAATTTTTTTTGGGTACGTTTAGAAGAGCTATTTTGATTGGCTGTTAAATGGTTTTCTACTCTTGGAGATTTTGAAATCGCAAGCATCGTGGAAAAGTAAACTGTTGGAATTTGATTTCTACAACAAGGTTTCTACACCGGATTCAGGATACCATCAATGGCTAGTAAAGATTGAATCCAAAAATATGTGCTTTTTGAAAACTAACCAAGAAACATTACAGTTTAAAGGCATAAAGTTGAGGATTGCAATCATTCAAGGAATGGAAACAAGTAGTCTATGATATTAGGAATAGTCTTCATTTCTCAGTCACAAAATGTATTGCAAAAAATAAAATATAGCTACCAAAAATTCATAGAAAAACAACATTCCAATATTATGAAAACAGAAAAACTGCAAATCCTAATTCTCCACTTAAAAAAGAGAAGTTCCTTTGCCCTTCTTATCGCCACCAATCTCAAAGTGCTTGCACCTCTGCAAAACAATGATAATTGCTTCAGCTAAGAACACAAAAACAAATAGTTTGACCAATTAATAATCAGAGACAAATTTCAGATTAAGCTCCAGAGCAATATGAACCACAACATCAACCAATTAATATCTATATAATTCAATTAATAAATAAACTCATTTCCTCATCACTTTAACATACCAATTTTCACCATCTAAATTGGCACCCACAACAACAATCTGCCAAAAGCCTAACTACACTATTAAACAAACAAAGACACCTGAATTACTCATTTCAGCATTGTATATATACAAAGCCTAACTGCACCATCTAACGTCTTGCAGACACCATTTAAAACCCAATCAGAAAAAATAAAATTCCTCACTACAAATTGATAGCTACTCTAATTAAGAGGTGGTCAATTTAAAATTTTCCATGGCTGTGTGTCTTATAAAAGAATACTCAATCTTCTCCACTTCGGAATCTACATACTCACAAACCAAATGAAAGCAAATTAACTATATGCTCTGATCATCAATATGAGCAATTTGTTGTTTTATTTAATTAATAAGCAATTTGTTGTACTCATCCTAAGGACAAATTTCATAAGTTTCTTCTAAAAACTTTATCAATATGAGGTTTTATTTTATGTCAATAAGCAAATTAAAGATTGTTGGATAAATCAGTAAGCCGAAGTATGGCCAAGCTTTACTGAGTACATGGATGAATATAAAGATCCAGCTTCTCTGGATTAGTCAGTGCATAGATTCGAAGAAGATGCTAAAGAAACCTCCTGTGTTCTTTTTATGGATTATCTAGCTTCCCTTGTACTTCTAACTGGTTTTCAATGTTCAAGGTTGGATTACTTTATGAAAGGGTTGAGATTCAAAGCTGTAAACATCTCGCATCACTGCTTTTTAACCTTGGTTAAGAAGCATAACGAAGTATCATAAATAGCATAATTGTTCTTTATCAACCATTGATTCTTTGTAATTAGAAGCAAGGAAAACAGGTAAATTTTTTCAATTCAAGGCATGCTTTTTGAACTTAGGGTTGTCATAAAGTAAGCTAGATCAAATCTTGTGTTTTTAAGAGCACGTAAAATAAATTTGTAAATGCTTTTTTTTAGTGCCTTAATTAGAGTAGTAATCAAACATCTGAATATGTTTCCCTATTTCTTCAAACGAAAAATGCTGTATATATAAAAGGTGTTTAACAAAATGAAGGCAATCTGAATATCGATTTTTATTTAAAATATTCTCTTTACTCTTTATTAATAAAAATGTAACATTTGAATACCTGGATTGGTAAAGGGCATCCCATCTAGTGATTCAGGGACATCCTACAACAGAAAAAAATAAATATAAATGATAAAATATAGACAAAAAATAATTTTCAATTTCAAAGTCCAACAAAGAATACATTTTTTACAACTTCAACAATTACCTCGAGGGACCAACAGGACCAAGCACCATCTCAAGTAGCAAGTCCTTGCGTTTGTGTGGAGGACAACCAATCATTGCTCTAATCCTCTCAGGATTATCAAGAAGATAAAGATATGCACGGGTGAACACTTGCCTCTCAATCTTCAAATCAATTCATTAAGTCAAAAAATACATAATAATCCTAATCATGGTCTATAAGCTCTCCACATAGCATCAGCTATAGAATTTCTTAAATTTTCTCCTAAACGAGTATGTTCTTCATCCTCATCCTCGTCTATATGGATATCTCCATGTTGTTCAGATACACTTTGTTCAGAAATCTCTTCATCCACCTCAGCAACCAACTCTTCATCAGGGTCGACCATCATCAAATAATTGTGCAAAATGCAACATGCTATGATAATCCTGTTTTGTGTCTTGATTTCATAAGTTGGTTCTGTGCCACTAACAATAATAGGAAACCTTTTTTTCAAAACCCCAAAAGCCCTTTCAACAGCATTACGTAAGGACGAATGGCGATGGTTAAATAATTCTTGAGGTGTTCGAGGTAGGTTTCTTGAGGAAAATTCTTTCAAGTGATAGCGTGTTGATCTGTAAGGTGTGATCAGCCCCTTTCTCAACATGAATCCAGCATCAAGGAGATAATATTTACCTATTAAAAAAATATTGCTAAGATATATCTAATGAAACAAGAGGAAAATTATAGAAAAAAAAATACTAATTACCTTTAGGTATTCTAAGATTATCTGTTCTGCGTAGTGCATCTTTTAGTATCCTTGAATCTGAAGCAGTGCCCTCCCATCCAGGCAGAACATAAGTAAATCTTAGGTCAAATGAACATGCAACCAACACATTTTGTGTTAGAAAATCTTTTCTACCACGATATTTAGAGGCTTCATTCAATGAAACTTTTACACGAACATGTGTACAATCAATTGCCCCGACACAATCCTGGCATTGTTATTATAACATCAATATATTTTTAACTATATATGTTTTTAAATCTAAATATGAAAACAATTTTTTACCTTAAAAAATGGGTTAAACCGGTTGCTTCCAAAAATTTCTATAGGAATTTGTAAACCATCTGGTTGTTTAAGATATTTGTCTTCTAACTCCACTATTGATCGAAGCACACGATGAAAATGCCGACTAGTGGTCTCACCAGAGCGTCGAAACCAGAATTGAACCTCTCGGTTTCTAACATTATGTGTTAGGATATAAAGGGTTTTGGCAACTTGTTCCTCTATACTTACCTGTTGGGTTGATTGGAGACCACCCTCTCGTTCTAACATTGCACACAAGTCCAAAAAGGCTATAGGCCCCATTCTTATTATCTTACGTCCTTCACTACTAGCAATTCGCTTCATTATTTTTTCTCGTGCTCTCTCTTTCTCCAAGATCATTGTACGATCAACTATCCTACTTTGGGGATGAATTCTAATCATGTAGTAATAAACTACAAGGCATATGACATGAACAATAGCCATTCGACGTCTTTCTCTCCATATAAACAACACACGATTTATCTTTTCTCGACGATTATCCATCTATACAGACAAACCATCTATATGTTAATATGAATATTATGAAAAAATGAAAAGTTAATATGAATAATAGTTGCACAAGTGAAAAGTTATACTGCAGTAGCCACAAACTAGATACAAAATTCAAAGAAATACAATATTATATTTTACCCAAAAGTTATATACAGGTACGGAATTATGGATTATTTATACGACAATTAAATTAACACTTTACCAAAAAAAACAAAAACAAAACAGAAGCGTGTAAATATCAACAATCTATGTATTGGAGTATATGCAGTGGATTACAGAAAGCTTCTAGTACTTTATCTGTCAAGTGAGGGACATATACTAGTATTTGTCCCAGAAATTTTGACGAGTGGTACTAGTATTTATCGAGAGGTCTAGATAGTAGAAACAATTACTATGGTGATGATATTGACCTTGTCAATTTACTGTTTGATATATTTATATATATATATATATAAAAGGAGGAAGAAATGATAAAAATAACATCTGCATTTTAATGTTTACGAGTTTTTTTAAATTTTTATTTTAGTCTTTTCTTTTTTAAATGTAATTACTAAGATTATTACTTATTAGGCAAATTTCTTTAGCAATATTTAACATTAACTATATTATAATTTGTCAAAAACCTACTCTTCTAACAATTTAAACTAATAAGGCGAACGTATTACCTTAACAACAACTAAGGTAAAGGTTTCACCTTAACACTTAAAACTTCTAAGTTTTAAACTTTTAAACTTTTGGAGGATTTATGAAAATCTTTAATTCCCTCCCCCTCCCTTTTTTAAACTCCCAAACAGGGGAGAGTATCACCAAAACCTCTCCTTTCCTTCCCCTCCCCTCCAAATAACAACTCCTAAACAAAGCCTTATGGTCTTAATCATATTAATATTAGTTTTACAATACTTTTACGAGAAAAGTATTTGAGTAAATATCCTTTCTGGTCATCAGAAATTTCACGATGCCCGCTTTAGTCCATAGCAAATAAAAAGGCTATTCGTAGTTCCTAAGAAATTCAAAAAGGACCAATTTAGTTGAAATCGTTGTCCTTTACAAATTCAAAAAAGACCCACATTAGTTCCTCAAAAGGACTAAAATGGGTTCACTTTGAATTTATTAGGAACCACAAATAACCTTTTTATTTGCTAAGGACTAAAGAGGGTACCGTAAAATTTGCTGAGGACTGAAAATGATATTTACTCAAAGTATTTTTACTATTACCGGAGATAAAAAGATTATCTATTGGAATCCAAAAACAACATGATTTTGTGGTTTAGAATAAAGAATATTTTGAAAATTTTACCTTCCATTTTATATCATGAATTATATTAAAATATCTGTGATTAGAGAAATATTAATCCCTATTTTTCTATCACTTTTTAAACAAAATAAAAAAAAAAGCACATTTTTTAATGCATTTTATGGCTTTTTATTATTTCTCAAATAAATGAGTAAGACAGAAAAAAATAATAAAAATAGTGTACAAAACTTATTTTCTTTTTTTCATTTTTTGGTAAGCGAAAACTTATTTTCTTTATCAAAAAAGGAGCTCCACAATGTATATTATTAGTAGTAGTATTTTAATTCTCAATTATTTTCGCTACTTCTTTGCTTTTCTTATTCCCTTCGCACCTTTCACTGTCTATTGTCGAGAAGCCGGACTTAAACTGAATTCTTAAATTTGACAGATATAGTAATACATTAGTAAATGAGCTTTATTTCAATACTGTTTTAAAATAAGGAAATATCATATTATCTTTTAATTATAAAATAAGTAATAAAAATTAAATATTTAATAATAAAATATTATATTTTTATGAGTTTATATCTTTTATTACTTAATTTTTACATTTCACTTTGAGCATATAATATTCAAAGTTAATACGAATCTTTCATTTTCAAAACAGAATACCAATAGAGACCCATATTATTAAGTATGCAAATTTCAAGCGGCGGCAGGTCAGTTGGATCCGTATAGAATATAAAATCTCAGATAATCCAAATTCAACTTTTTCATTTTATAATTACCGGTTTGTTTTCATTTGATTGAAAAAATTGACATCTTAAGTCAATATTTTTATAATATAATAAATTAGATACAATACTATATTTATCTTCTTTAATGATATAAAATACACTAATTAAATAAATTAAAAGAAAATCTTAAAATAAATACCTAACCTAAAATATAGGATTTGCGAGAGGAAAATTATTATAAATTTGATAGATACCCTACCCATATTACGTGGGGTCTTCGTGATAAGTTAGCCAGCTAATATCTATGTCATATGGGTATAGGTGGCAAAGCGGACTGCCCCGCCTCGTCCAACTTGTCAAAAAATAAGTTAATCTGTCACGTTCAGTTTTTGAAACCGGGTTGAAAAACTCAACACGCCACGCCTTGTTTTGTGGATTGGACGGGTTGGCCTGCAAGCCCAAACCTATTTTACACGGACCCCCCTCGCCCAACCCATGCCCGTCATCAACTTGCCAAAAAACGAGTCCACCTCGCCTCGCCTTGCCCTGTTTGACGGGTGGAGCAAGTTGGTGCGCCGAGTCAAGCCGGTTTTGCCAGCCCCACCTAAGCTGATGATCATAATGAATAAAATTAATTAATAAAAATAAGTGTGATGGATGAAATAGTTTTATTAAAAAAAAACTAGCCAAGAGAGAAAAAAAAAACTAGCCAAGAGAATTGACTCGAAAAAGAATTAGTTTTTTTAAAGAGTAATAAAATATCGAATAGAAGAAGTTAATATGAGTAAAAAGAAAAAAAAAAGATATTTTCACAATATGTCTGGAAGAGTTAAATGAAATTTATTAAAAATAAAAATAAAAGTAAAATCGCTACAATTTAAAAAAGAACTTGAAAAGAAAAAAAAAACAAGAATAAACTGAGGAGTTTAATTATGCAGAATGAATACTAAATAGATGGTGACCTCTGATTCATTGCTTCTTCCACGAGACCACAATGATACTCGTTCGTATGTTTGGCATTTCCACAAACAAAATAGTCGAGTGTGCTTGTTGTTCAATATGTTATCTTGCTAATGTTTTCATTGTATTCTTTTTAAAGAAAATGGAAACACATGCTATTAAAGAAGTATTTTCTTGCTCCTAATTTATTGAGTTTATGTCAAAAGACATATATTAATTTTATATTTGATCTTAAAAATAACACGATTAATCACATAATCGATGGGGAACCAATGTTATCAGAACCGATCCGGACATTGATCCGGTTGAAGTACTGAGTCACTAGTTCAAACGGTGGGTCGCTGATTAAACTGGATGACCCGAGTTAGTACATAAAAACATATATTTTATACATAAAAATCCATAAAATATTCAAATACATGTGAAAAATTATTATACTGGGCTGCAAGCATATATAATTTTTGTAGGGATAAAAAAAGTCATATATGATAACCACATACAATATATTATAAGAGAAATAAACAAAGAAAAATGAAAGTTCAAGTATCAGGTAATCATATATAATTTCACTACCAAATATCCTAAATTAACCATGTTTAATATGTTTTTGAAAGGAGTTCCACACTTTTTTCAAACAAGATGAGACAACTTGTTTTTTGGATTTTTTCTTTTTTATAAAAATACATGACCTGCCGGTTTTCATGACCCACCATATCACCGATTTTGACTAGGTTTTGACCAGTTCCGATACATAGTCGATCCGATACTTGACTCGAACCAGTTTGATGACTGGTTCGTCGAGTTTTGGGTCAACCCGGCCGGTTCGAGCCAAGTCTGATAACACTAAGGGAAACAATTAGAAAATATGGAAAGAGATACAAATTACCTAGAGTGTAAGGTTATATCTAGCAATATATTTTTCACTATATTAATTCTCCTCATAACATTCACTACAAGCACTATATTACAATGGGATATGAATAGGGTCTGCACCGGTCGTTAAGTAATAAAAGTGTACCAGAGTACGAGATCGTTCCCACGAGGATCGGATTTCCCAACACTAGTTCGCTAATTGCTATTTAGTTGGACAATCAAGAATAAGATTTGAGAGAATTGAAATTGAAAAGAAAAACAATCAATAACATGCAAATTAAAATTCAAAATTAAAGAAGCAATTAGAAAAGATGAGTGATTTAACGATTAAAAACAAGCGTAGTTAGGGTTTCGACTTCCCCCAATTTCCTCTTTATGCTATGAATTAAACAGTCAAGAACCTTTTCTTTATATAATGCCAATCAATTCTTTCTAAGTTAATTATGGCTCAATTCCTTGTTACCTTAAATCTATGTTATCTTAGAAGAACCCTAGTTCCCCGGTTATTCACCAAGAAAACATGCATTAAGATCAAGATTTCAAAGATTGCACAATTACCCTATGTCTATTCCTAGATCACAAAGATTGTGATAAATTTACCAAGTCAGGGTTCATGCACCAACATCCCTATTGTCATACAATTCCCCTAAATCAATCTATAAAGAGCAAACTCATAGAAAGCATTAAAGACAGATAAATTTATTCAAATATAAAAAGAAAAGAATTCAGAGACATTTTAATTCATAAAACATAAAGATTCAATTGGGTTCCATCTACCCCTAACTACATAAAAGTCTAGCCTAGCATACTGAATTCAAAAGCAATAATAAAGAAAAGAGAACCCCAAGCCTCCATTGGTGTGATGTTGACTTGGTTCCCCAGTGTTCCAACGCTGCGCAACAGGATTCCTCCCTCAAGTCTCTGTGTAATTCTCTGGATTGGCTAATTGGTTCCTTCCATTGACCCCAAGCTCCCTATTTATAACCTTTGAAGCTATATCTTTTTAATTCTCCATCCAATCTCCCCATGAATCTTCTATCAATTAATAAATCAAGATTGATTTGTTTCCACTTTCATTCCAAATATTACAAATCTGTATCAATTGGCAAATCAAATTAAATCTTGGGCTGATTGGGTTCGTATTTGGGCGTTCAAGCGCGCTTCAGGGCGCTTGAGCGTCCTCTTGTGCTCAAATTTAGGAGCTCTGCCTGCACACACGCGCTTGAGCGGCCAACTGTGCACTCGAGCGCGCTCCTCGAAGGTAAAATCTTGCATTCTTTGGCGCTTGAGCGTCCTGGATTGCTCAATTTAGCTGTTTTTCTTGCCTGGACACGCTCGAGCGTCCATTTCTGCGCTTGAGCGTGCTATTCTGGCCCTTGAATTGTATTATTTTGGCTTCCTTTGGTCCATATTGAGCTGCAACTCTTTGTAATGATTTCTTCATCACTTCTTAGCACCAATAAGTGTGGTTTTACCTTCAAAATGCAAAGAAACTCAAAACGTTAGCTCAAATTCCTATCTCATGATTTATATGTTGTAAAACCTTGAATTCCATGCAATCTACTACATATTTCTTATATAATTTAGCCTAAAAATATGGTAAACCAAAGGTTTATCAAACATTCTCATATTTGAATATTGTTGTCCTCAACAATCAATCAGAATAAACTAAGGGAATAGGGAGTAGGAATCTCAATAGCATGGAATTTGACAGGGAGGATTTATGAGAGACATGATTACAGAGCATTCAGACTCTAAGGAATGATATATCAATCAACAAGATTCATAATTCATCAGTTAAAAGTTGCAACAAAATTTCTTAAGATCAAGAATAAAGAAGATTTCATGAAACACTCCCTCACTAGGAATTCAATTCACTCACACTCAACTGTTTAGAGGGTTGGTGTTTCACTCGTATCCCATTGAATCAACACTACTATAGGCTTGCTTATATTCTCGCTCTCCACAGTTATTGTTGACATATCCAACAGATCAAATGGTCTTTAATCAGGTTGTAACTTGGCCTGGCTAAAGGAAGGAAAAATTTAGAGAATGAGTTCCAAGATTAAAATCCAGATTCAAAGACGAATAGGTGCAATCACTTAACAATTTGTAAACAACTTTCTCCTTATTTTTGGTCCATTCTTCTTCTTTTTCTTTTGGACTTTTCTCTTGTCTGTCGTTCTTTTTTCTCAGAACAAGTTTTCTTCTTTCTTTTCACTTCTTTTCCTTTTTCTTCTTCTGAGTAGTTTTCCTTTTCTTTGTTTCTCTCTTTTTCATTCTAACCAACCTTACTTCCTTAGCTTTTGCCCTTTTTCCTTGTACTTCCATACATCACAATTTATATAATCAACAATTAACATTTTTTTCTCAATTCAAATCTGAAAGTTAATCTTAAGTAAGGTGAGGATTTATATGGGAAGTGGCTTATTCATCTTCATAGGTTTTCAAAGAATAAACAGGCCTAGGCTCAAAGGAGTTTAACTAAGGAATGTCAGCAATTGTTGGCTATTTGGCTATCTAGTTTAAAGAAAGAACACGTCTCAATCATATCCATAGAATATATCACATACCAATTCAAGCAAGAAACAAAGCAAGTTCTAGAGTCTTTCATACAGTAGGATGCACACTCAATAAAAATTTTCTGTATAGGCTCAAAACCTCAAGGCTATGAATGCACACTAATTTCCCTATTCTTTATCTTAAAAAATTTCATCACTTAATTAATGAATCATGAAAATCATTACATTGATGCTTATTATGAAAAAATTCAAGTAAAGTCATCATCATGCTCTGAATCAATTACTGGTTAAAAATTCCCGCGATTTTTCCAATTAAAACACTGAGTAAAACTTTCAAAATTTTCAGAAACCATGGCTTGGGGTTTTTATTAATTAAAACTCTAAAAAATAAATTCAAATTGCATTAAAGAAAGAAAAAGGTTGAGATGATTCCCTGTACTAGTCGAATATTCTGTGTATACTCATGAAGTTTCTCCGGTCAATTAGCACTACCGGCTGATGACTACGCGTTTCCCATTCCCAGATTTAAATGTTGTTGTCCTCAGAAACAAATTTAAATCTAAAAAGTTGCGTTGAGAGTTTAAGAACTAGTCGATTCCTCGTGAAACAGCATCAACAAAAACTATCTGTCAACAGCGCTGAAATACCATACTGCCACACAGGGTTGTCTCATACCATAAAAACATAATAATCTCATATAAAATCAAACTGAAATAAAATAAGAAAATGGCTAAGGTGGTAAGTCATCAAGCTCCTCATCCTCCGCATCTCGCACTATCGCGGGTGTCATGACAGTATCCTCTCCATCTTCTTCATCATCGTCCTGGCCCTCAGTAGCCAGAACTGTGCTGCTCCCTCTCTGTGCAGCATCATAGGTGATGGGACGTAAATTTGTTCCCATCTAAGCCCATTTTGATGGCAAAATACCACACGTTCCCTCATCTAATGAACAACTTCAGCAGGAAAATCACTTGTTTTGCACATTTGTGACAAAAACACAGTGGGGGAACGGATGGTAACGTATTCCTTTAAACTATATTAAAAAGGGGAACAGACTGAGACTCATTTAATGCACCTGCTGCACTCACTTAATGCCTCTGTACACTTTGTAGGAAACGTAGCTTTAAAGTCTTCTAAAAGCAGAGGCGGTGCACCAACTGAGCAGTAGGAAACGTGAAGAGCAGAGAATAAAGAGTTCTCATTGGCTGAAAAGGAAGCAAAGCATAGGATCGACTGCAAACAGCGGCCAATCATCACCAAACTCTGATCGATCCAGCAATCCACACTGCCTCCACAATCTGCTACCACCGACCCGTCCCCTCAGTCAAGCAACTAGCTCCAAAGGATTTACAAGTTTGCCACTCCTCTTCCATCTATAAATAGGACGACCCTCATACAAAAACATCATCGAATCCTGGAGGGTTTGGAGTCCGAAAGGAAGAGATCACCTAGTAGTAAATATTTAGTAGCTTAGTTTTATTTTAAAGTTGTAACTATAGCTAAGTGACAACCCTTCTTCTCTTCTTTGTACCAAGCCACTAAGACTCCTCACGAGCATCAAACCATCTTTCTCTATTCTCTTCGTTCCATTCGTTATCTCTTAACTGAATCTCGGGTCTATGGGATTTCAGTTTGGAATAATTATGTTTATATTATCAGCCATGAGTTGAACTATCTATGGAACGGGTAACCTGTTAAACTCTTAAAGAACTGTTTTCAAAACTCTTAACTGAAGCTTTTGTATTTCTTTGGCTAAGTGAGCTATTTTCATTGTGTACCAATGGAAATTGGGCAAATACTGAGAAAGGAACTTCCATAAGGAAGGGATTTCAGACAGCTTAGCCATTGGGGGAAGGTAGTGTTATGGCAAAAACACTACTGGTCACCTTAGGAATAAGTGGCCAACTCGTCCATTTTAAGGTTCTGTACTAAGTACCTGTTGGAGTCGAGGGAGCCATAGGAATATGGAAACTTGTGAGCCATCTAGTCCATGAGCCGAGGAATCGGAGTTGGCAGATAAGAAACTGGGACAAAACCAAAAAGTGCTAAGTCTTGAAAAGAGAAAATAACTATTTAAGAGTGGATCAGTGAATCCGTTCCTTTTGTTGAAACTGTTTTAACCTCCATCTTGTTGTCTCTTGATTATAGTTATTTCTGTTTTAGTAGTTTTTAGTTTATTTAATATTAAATCTATTAACTCCAATGATTATGACCTCACCTTCTTTTAAACAGGAAGGATCACATACATAACGCAGCTAGTAATTGTTTGCCATCAGGTTGAACCTACTGTTCCGGAGGAACATTGTCAAGACAGTAGGGAACGTTTGACCAAACAGTTCATTTACTAACTTTTCTTCTCATCTTCATTTGTTATAAAACAGTATAAGACAATAATTAGAACTCTATCCTCGTGGGAACGATAATCTGGGCATTAATACACCCATTATTACTTGATGCGTGCACTTGCGCACTTGGGATGGAACTAAGGGAACAAATCTGTGTTCTTCAAGAATAGAGGAAGGTCCCCTGTCAGAACTTATATTTTTCCACCATCAGCAAACCACCCAACAAGTTTTTGGCGCCGTTGCCGGGGATAAAAGCACTAAATTTTGTTCTTATTTACTATTTTTAGTACATACTCTGTATATCTGACTTTATTTTTTTATTTTTTTTCTGTCACTAAGTCTGTTGTGCATATATAACCTGTATTTATGGTTTATGAGTAAAGAGTTTGAAACAGACTCTGACCACTCCATACCTGAGTTTCTTTTTTATCCTGAGCCAGAACGTACCTTTCACAGAAGAAAAAGAAACCTCAGGGAAGGAACTCTTGAAAATATGGCTGATCATAATAACAATGAAGAGGCTTTTCCAGAGCAAAATTTTAGAACCCTGGCTGCTCCTTTCAGGAACAGACCAGAAAGGAGAGTAATCCTCCCCCCTGTAGCACCAAACTTTGAGCTAAAACCTATCATGTTTCACATGATTAGGGAAACATGGGTCTTCAATGGACTCCCTGTAGAAGATCCTTACACACACCTCACAACATTCCAAGATATATGTGATAATTTTAAAGCTGAGGGTGTGACAGAAGAGAGCATGAGAATGAGGTTGTTCCCTCACTCCTTGGGCTTAAAAGCAAAAACTTGGATGAAAACTCTCACCCCTGGATCAATCCACACATAGGATGAACTCTCTGACAAGTTCATAGAGAGGTTTCTCCCAATGTCTCGACAAGCTGATGTTAGAGCAGAAATCTCTAACTTCAGGATGTTTTATGGAAAAAATCTCTATGAAGCATGGGAGAGATACAAGGACATCATAAGAAAATGTCCAAACCATGAGGTGGAGAGTTGAGGAGTATTACAATCTTTCTATAAGGGACTTGACCATACTTCTCAATCTCACTTAGATTTTGCTGCAGGAGGGTATTTCTTTACAGGAACACTTGAATCAAGGTATGAAATCATAGAAGGAACTGCTGAACAATGTCTCCAATGGCCAATAGACAGAGTGAGTCCAGCAAGGAAGCCAGGCATGCTAGAGCTGGAAAAACAAACAGCCATGGAAGCCCAGCTGGCATCACTTTTGAATGAGGTGAAGAACCTGAAAGCTGACCAAACAGAACCAAGGATGGAAGTCTTACAACTCATAGCAGCTGAAACTGAACCATGCTCAGCCTGTGGAGACCTTCATGACTCAACTGACTGCCCATCCACTGTATTGGTGTGTTATGCAGAAAATTTTGGCAACAGGAACTTCCCCAGAGACAATCAACAAGCAGGATGTAATACCAATTCAGGTCCTGGAGGAACTATCATCAAGGATCAGAACCACAACACCCAATGGAGGCCACCCATGAGCCAAAGACCATTCAACACTCAGCAGCAATACCAGCAAGGCAGCAGCAGCGGAACGTTTGAAAAAAAAACAACCACGTTCCGTTCCACAGAGATGACCAACGCATCAACACCCTGGAAATTGGGCACATACTGAGAAAGGAACTTCCATAAGGAAGGGATTTCAGACAGCTTAGCCATTGGGGGAAGGTAGTGTTATGGCAAAAACACTACTGGTCACCTCAGGAATAAGGGGCCAACTCGTCCATTTTAAGGTTCTGTACTAAGTACCTGTTGGAGTCGAGGGAGCTATAGGAATATGGAAACTTGTGAGCCATCTAGTCCATGAGCCGAGGAATCGGAGTTGGCAGATAAGAAACTGGGACAAAGCCAAAAAGTGCTAAGTCTTGAACAGAGAAAATAACTATTTAAGAGTGGATCAGTGAATCCGTTCCTTCTGTTGAAACTGTTTTAACCTCCATCTTGTTGTCTCTTGATTATAGTTATTTCTGTTTTAGTAGTTTTTAGTTTATTTAATATTAAATCTATTAACTCCAATGATTATGACCTCACCTTCTTTTAAACAGGAAGGATCACATACATAACGCAGCGAGTAATTGTTTGCCATCAGGTTGAACCTACTGTTCCTGAGGAACGTTGTCAAGACAGTAGGGAACGTTTGACCAAACAGTTCATTTACTAACTTTTTTTCTCATCTTCATTCGTTATAAAGCAGTATAAGACAATAATTAGAAATCTATCCTCGTGGGAACGATAATCTGGGCATTAATACACCTATTATTACTTGATGCATGCACTTGCGCACTTGGGTTGGAACTAAGGGAACGAATCTTTGTTCTTCAAGAAGAGAGGAACGTCCCCTGTCAGAACTTATATTTTTCCACCATCAGCAAACCACCCAACAATAGGCATAATCCTCCTCTAATACATCATAAGGCTCGTGCTGAAACGCTGGTAGTCCATCTGGCTGGGTAATGCTGAGGTATCTTAGAATATGTGTCTGGTACTCGAGCTGTCTCTTCTGCATATACTGGTTCCTTCGTCGGATGAATCCTACCTGAGTCTCTAGAGCAGTCAGTCGACTCTCTACAGATCCTCCAGTAACTGGTAAGAAGTCTCGTCGGCCTGGGTGGTGTGGGTGTAACTCGCCTCCGCCGTCCTGCCTGGGCTGCCTCTGCCACAGAACCATCCTCCTCTACTAGTTGCCTCAATTTGTCAGAAATCCACTTAGCATCAATGGTTGGCAGCAAGGAAATTGCCCTTCCACCAGTAGTGGGAATCTCTACCCCTGTTGCCTGACACATGTACTGTATCAAAGAGCTATGGCCAATGGATGCCTTCTTGTTGTTACTGTGGGCCATGTCATACAGACTGTCGGATAGGATCCTGGGTAGGTCTATGGGCATCTCCTGCATAATCTCCGAAATCAACACTGCCCTCTTTACTACCACTTAAGTGTGGTTAGCAGAGGGCAAGATGTTGCTGACCACAAAATAGTACCAAACCTTGGCTGGATTGTTCAAGTTCGTCAGCCATACTCTCTTAGGACGCTCGTCCTTTGTTTTGTCCTACTTCTCTCCTGACTTAAAATATTTAGATTTCAAGAAAAAAGAAGAAGCGAATTATGCTTTTTTTTCGGGTAAAATGTTGTTAGTTAAATACGTATAGTCCCAATAAATTAAAAGAAAACGAAAAGAAGAAGAAGAAGAAGAAAAAGCTGGTTGTAACTCTGGCAATCTAATCTCTTTAATTGTTCAAAAATTAAAATATTTTATTTTTCCTTCAATATATACACTCTTGCTCCGGTATGGAACTCAACACCGGCGTAAACTTTCGCCGACCACGGCGACCGCCACCACTACTTCTACTCTTTCCTTTCCTAGACGAATCAACAGGAGCGCTCGCACCACCATATTCCAGCGCCACTTTCCGGCAAGGTTTAGCGTTTCCTTCGCCGGAGAAAAACATAATCTGTTTCCGGCGATCGCCACATTTTTCACCACCAACACCATCAATCTTGGCGAGTGTCGAACCAGCCTTCACCGCCAACGCAACCATCTCCTCCGCCGGCAAGGGCCGCTTCAACTGGGTCAACGGGAGAGCGAAATACAGCTGACCGGGTGTCAAAACCTCGTCCTCGTGAACCGCCTTAACGACGTCGTCGAATCCCATCTGGTCAGAGTCACATATGAAGCACGTTGGGTACATCTGCAACAGGTACGAAACCTTAACCCGGTACGAGAATTCCAGCAACCTTCCGTCGTGCACGACAACCTTCGCTGTCGGAACATGCGTGGAATCGAACGAGGTGCCACAGCAATTGCCCATGTCTGGTCCTAACGATCCGAAAATTCTCGATGTGTGTAGCTATATGTAGTTGCTCTTAGTTGGAAGAAAGAGCAACACGGTTTGGAGAATATATAGGCAAAGGTTTGGAGAAACACGGTGTGGAAGAAATTTTTTCCGTTTTGGGAAAAGGTGCACCAAAAAAATTGTGGGCAGGGTCTATAATAAAAAAATCCTTCGTCAAGAAGGAGCCATCAATTCTCATGATTGCCACGTGGGATAATTTATTACTAAATTTTAATCGTTAATTGTTGTCAATCTAATGATTATAATTTATTGGGTCACACTTATTAATTAATTATTAATTTTTTGGGTCACAATCTAACGATTATATGATAAAGTCTCATTGTTGCAAATTCAAATTAAATTTTTGAGAGATAAAATATGTCAAATGAGGTGTCATTACGTAGATCTCGAAAAGTTATGTGGAATCAAAAAAATTTTACCTAATTCGGATACCCGAATCAATAGTTATGGATTTCATAAGTTTTACGATTAAATTGTTAATTTTTTTTTTTTGAAATAAAACAAATGTGACACGTATCAACATCCCATGAGTGACGTCCAAATTAGGCGTGACTGTCCCTCGAATGACGCCTAAATTAGGCGTGATTTGTGACGCCCAAATTGAACGTGATATTGTGCAATAAATATGTAATTATTTCCAAAACAACAATAAATACGTAATTAATTTATTAAAAACATTAAATTAATATTTTTTTGGTTGTGCTCCTCGTAGTAACATTGGTGTCTGGTATTTTCGTTGGTTTGTTTTCTTCACTGTGTGTCTGTGTGCTTTCTATGGTAACGATCCCGAAATTCTGATTGTGTAAGCGCTAAGTAAAGGTGAGAGAGGGTGGTTCACGTGATGTCCTGTTTTTTCACGGTGGTGACTTTGCCTAATCTGGTTGTATTCTCAATGGACGGTGATGGTGGAGACTTGGGAATGCAAGTGTGGATCATGTTAAGTTTTCGAAAATTGCAAATTGCAATAGGTGTATGGTCCTATATTTTGACAACTTGAGATTTTTACAAAACATATAAATTTAAACATGATGCATAATTAAATTATAAAATATATAAAAACTAGAACTAAAATAAATTCTAAATAAACTTATTTTAATATGAAATATGAAATATGAAATATTATGCTTAAAGTATTAATATTTTTAAAAAAATCAAATTATAAAAATATTATGTGACAGCAAGGCTAATCAAACAAGGTAGAGTTTGGAACATCCATACTTTAAAAATACTTATTATCCATGGGCCTTGTTTAAGTTTCAAATCATAAAATTAAATAATTTTAAAAGTTTCTATTATATGATGCATAATTAAATTGTTAGATGAATTGGTTTCAATTACCAATTTATGCTATTAGGTGATATGGTTGCTTATATTTTTCTTTTAAATTGAAAAAAAAAATCATTCTTCAATTAAAGATTATATTTGTTGGATTTTTCTCTTTCACTAAAATTTAATTGAATCCGTGATCCTTTTTTTTTTTTTTTTGGAAATAAGAATCCGTGATCCTGTTACTCAAAAAGATTAGTTTTTATTTTTCTTAATAATAATATTTGGATGTTAGGACTTAAGAGTGAGTCATGATTGTCGTGACCCAGAAATCAAACCAGCCCACGAAGCTTCTTGCCTACTTCTCTAATCCCCTTCCCCTACACTTATGGTCTTAATCATATTAATATTAATTTTACAATACTTTTACGAAAAAAGTATTTGAGTAAATACCTTTTCTGGTCATCAGCAATTTCACGATACCCGTTTTAGTCCCTAGCAAATAAAAAGGCTATTCGTAATTCCTAATAAATTCAAAAAGGACACATTTAGTTAAAATCATTATCCATTACAAATTCAAAAAAGACCCACATTAGCCCCTCAAAAAGACTAAAATGGATCTACTTTGAATTTCTTAGGAACCATGAATAGTCTTTTTATTTGCTAGGAACTAAAGAAGGTACCGTAAAATTTGCTGAGGACTGAAAATAATATTTACTCAAAGTATTTTTACTATTACCGGAGATAAAAAGATTATCTATTGGAATCCTAAAACAACATGATTTTGTGGTTTAGAATAAAGAATATTTTGAAAATTTTACCTTTCTTTTTATATCATGAATTATATTAAAATATCTGTGATTAGAGAAATATTAATCCCTATTTTTCTATCACTTTTTCAACAAAATAAAAAAAAAGCACATTTTTTAATGCATTTTATGGCTTTTTATTATTTCTCAAATAAATGAGTAAGACAGAAAAAATAATAAAAATAGTGTACAAAACTTATTTTCTTTTTTTCATTTTTTGGTAGGCCAAAACTTATTTTCTTTATCAAAAAAGGAGCTCCACCATGTATATTATTAGTAGTAGTATTTTAATTCTCAATTATTTTCACTACTTCTTTGCTTTTCTTATTCCCTTCACACCTTTCACTGTCTATTGTCGAGAAGCCGGACTTAAACTAAATTCTTAAATTTGACAGATATAGTAATAAATTAGTAAATGAGCTTTATTTCAATACTGTTTTAAAATAAGGAAATATCATATTATCTTTTAATTATAAAATAAGTAATAAAAATTAAATATTTAATAATAAAATATTATATTTTTATGAGTTTATATCTTTTATTACTTAATTTTTACATTTCACTTTGAGCATATAATGTTCAAAGTTAATACGAATCTTTCATTTTCAAAACAGAATACCAATAGAGACCCATATTATTAAGTATGCAAATTTCAAGCCGCGGCAGGTCAGTTGGATCCGTATAGAATATGAAATCTCAGATAATCCAAATTCAACTTTTTCATTTTATAATTACCGGTTTGTTTTCATTTGATTGAAAAAATTGACATCTTAAGTCAATATTTTTATAATATAATAAATTAGATAAAATACTATATTTACCTTCTTTAATGATATAAAATACACTAATTAAATAAATTAAAAGAAAGTCTTAAAATAAAGGGATAGGATCCGTTTACAAACTTTTTTTGCAATTACACTACGTAGGACCGATCGTACATAGTGTTATTAATATAGGACCGGTCCTACATAGTGTAGTTTGTAAACAAAAAAGTTTGTAAATATAACTTGCCCCTAAAATAAATACCTAACCTAAAATATAGGATTTGCGAGAGGAAAATTATTATAAATTTGATAGATACCCTACCCATATTACGTGGGGTCTTCGTGATAAGTTAGCTAGCTAATATCTATGCCATAAGGGTATAGGTGGCAAAGCGAACTGCCCCGCCTCGTCCAATTTGTCAAAAAATAAGTTAATCCGCCTCGTTCAGCTTTTGAAAGTGGGTTGAAAAACTCAGCATGACACGTCTTGTTTTGTGGAATGGGCGGGTTGGCCTGCAAGCCCAAACCTATTTTACACGGACCCCCCTCGCCCAACCCATGCGCGCCATCAACTTGCCAAAAAACGAGTCCACCCCGCCCCGCCTTGCCCTATTTGACGGGTGGAGCAGTATGATTCGCCGAGTCAATCCAATTTTGCCAGCACTACCTAAGGTGATGATCATAATGAATAAAATTAATTAATAAAAATAAGTGTGATGGATGAAATATTTTTATTAAAAAAAACTAGACAAGAGGAAAAAAAAACTAGCCAAGAGAATTGACTCGAAAAAGAATTAGTTTTTTTAAAGAGTAATAAAATATCGAATAGAAGAAGTTAATATGAGTAAAAAGAAAAAAAAAGCTATTGTCACAATATGTCTGGAAGAGTTAAATGAAATTTATTAAAAATAAAAATAAAAATAAAATCGCTACAATTTAAATAAGAACTTGAAAAGAAAAAAAAAACAAGAATAAACTGAGGAGTTTAATTATGCAGAATGAATACTAAATAGATGGTTACCTCCGATTCATTGCTTCTTCCACGAGACCACAATGATACCCGTTCGTATGTTTGGCATTTCCACAAACAAAATAGTCGAGTGTGCTTGTTGTTCAATATGTTATCTTGCTAATGTTTTCATTGTATTCTTTTTAAAGAAAATGGAAACACATGCTATTAAAGAAGTATTTTCTTGCTCCTAATTTATTGAGTTTATGTCAAAAGACATATATTAATTTTATATTTGATCTTAAAAATAACACAATTAATCACATAATCGAAGGGAAACCAATGTTATCAGAACCGATCCAGACATTGATCCGGCTGAAGTACTGAGTCACTGGGTCAAACGGTGAGTCGCTGATTAAACTGGATGACCCGAGTTAGTACATAAAAACATATATTTTATACATAAAAATCCATAAAATATTCAAATACATGTGAAAAATTATTATACTGGGCTGCAACCATATATAATTTTTGTAGGGATAAAAAAAGTCATATATGATAACCACATACAATATATTATAAGAGAAATAAACAAAGAAAAATGAAAATTCAAGTATCAGGTAATCATATATAATTTCACTACCAAATATCCTAAACTAACCATGTTTAAAGAGCAAGTGGGAGATTGTTGGGTTTGCTCTTTTACTAAAGCCCAAATGGGTTATTAATATGAGAAGAGCCCAAGGAACCTAGAGCCCAATGAGCTAGGGTTTCTTGGAACCCATATAAATAGTACCTCTTAAGTCATCAGCCTCAAAAAGGTCTTTTTTGTGAGAAAGAGGCAAGCTCAGAATCTAATCAGTTCCCACACACTTCCCCTTCCTCCTCGAGAGATAGTTTGGAAGCTCTGCCACAGTCCAGCTTCAAGGAGGTTGTTCGTGCTGCGGCGCTGAGGTGAGCTGTTCGTGAAGAGGAATCCTACAAGGGAAGATTCTACACGAGACCTGCGCACCGAGAGGTAATTGTGAAACAAGGATGATTCGGTAAGCATACCAATGTACTAGGTCCTAAACCGCTTCCGCATAAATCTAAGATTTCCTACACTGCTTTGTGTTGAAAACATCAAGGGACTTGAAAATCTAATAGACTGACATAACAAAGATTAGGGTTGTTGTTTGTGTGCATATCTTTAAGTCTTAAAGCATAATATATATTATTATGTTCAATGTGTTATTGCCGGTTGGTGCGGATGATTGTTTACTTCACCAACACTTGTGTGATTCATAATCCAATTCATTTAGCCTAGATACATCAACACTACAAGATTATGGTCTCTATCATTGATCTGGATTATCATCACGGAGGGCCCTTTCACAAGCAAGCATGAATTTTCCCCTTAACTTGGCCAGTGTATGAATGTTAATGCAGGGGCTTATTATGATTGGAATAATCATTTATCTATGATATGAATAAATTATACAATGATGGCGTAGATATTTCCTGATGGGTATATTTTGGGAGCCGGGTGGTTTATCCCCTTATTGAAGAGATTGGGATTCTAAATTAAAGCAAATTCCTGCAAATCTTACCTCTGTATTCTTTTTGGACTTGGAGGATATCGTGTAACCTTGCTGACATTATAAAATAAAAATTAAAGAATATACCGAAATTAGCATGGTTCGGCTTCACATTTAAACTAACAGATTTACCCATAGTTGTGACATCTTTAATTTTATGAGAAGAGCATTTTTCTAATAACTATTGGTCTCAGTGTCAGCAAATTTTCAGTAACCCGCATGAAAAACTTATGTTTTGTTAATTTTTAATGTTATGAAGTTGATGAATTGTAACCGGCTTAGAAATTTTTTGATATACTCACTAGTGTAATCCAGAGCTAGTTGGATCAGCGGGATGGAAAGGGGCGTATTAGGATTTTTCATACGCCATAGGGCCGTTTTCAATCATTCCTTACCTTTTCTGCTCATCTGTTGAAACATAGGGCCGTTTAGATGCACCGAAAAGAATTGACTTTTAAAAAAAAAAATTATTTTTCGAAAGTTGAAACTATTATACATTTCAATCAATTTAAAAATCAATTTTACGTAAAAAGTAATATTTTATCTTAATTATTTTAGCTTTTTTCATATGCTAGAAATCTCAGTTCAACATATAAAGAATTAATTCAATCTAAAAATTTAAATAATTATAAGGTCATGAGTTCGATCCTCATCACTTTCATTTTTTAGTAAAATTAAATAAGCACAAGGTAAATTAAAAATTAAATCTGTACAATATTCACGCTTTAAGCCCGAAAGACTCTTATATAAGGGGATATGTTGAAAAATAATATAAATTATTAAAAAAATTCACACCCAATAACTTAAACTTTTGAATTGAATCGATTCTTTATAATATATAACCAGTTTGACTTGCAAACACACACACATTAAATGAAAAACATTTTTACTTTGATAAAAATCAATTTCTTGTATAAAAATAAGCCAATCCAAAACCCCATAACCGGAGCTTGTTTTTGGTGGACGGGAGTTTGTACTCCCATCCAAAAAATAAGAGAAAAAGAGAATTAGGAGAGAATTTAGAAGAAAAGTAAAGATATAAGTGGAGAAAAATATTCCTTTTCTTGGAAAAGAACCACCAAATTCATTATGATCGGTACCCTATTAAAAAAATCCCCATAACCCATCCCTTCCTACATCATTTTCTCATTGACATTAAACATACAATGATACAAATAATAGAAAAATCTGGTCCCCTCCTCCCCATTCATTCTACCATGTTCTTTTATATGTCACTTCATCACCACTGCCCCGAAACTCCAAAACATACGACAGTCAATGCACGGAGCGATAATATATGATGTAACAGGACAGTGAGAATGTGTGCATAAGAAAATGCCACACTAAAACAGTGTGAGAGGGCGCGAATAGTTGTGAGCACTTTTTGCATTGTACAAAGACCATAACCTTCTGTACCCTCCACAAATAACTGTATGTGATGAATGAAAGGCATGACCAAATTATTTTATCAATTTCTCTTGTGTTCCGGGGAAAGAGCGACCAAAATATCATTTTTTAGTAAATTTTTTACTTAAATGTCACATGAATAGTATTTTTTACCAGACTGCCACGTAGCGTAATTTGCTACGACTGATAGCGAATTACGTTCGCCAATGATTTCATGACACGTGGTTATATTGCAGACCAAATTTGCTATCACTGGTAACGAATTATGACACGTTAGTTTTTTCCTGCGAAAGTGTGCCACGTGTTACGAAATCATTGGCGAACGTAATTCGCTACCAGTCATAGCGAATTACGCCACGTAACAGTCCGGTAAAAAGTACTGTTCGCGTGTCATTTAGTAAAATTTTTGTCAAAAAAGGGACAGTTTGGTCACTATTCCTCGTTCTGGAGGCTGCTTTAACCTGAATCAAGGCTTATCTCTCTTTTCCTTTCCCATCTCTACGAGTATTCCAAGTCTCTTCCCTCATCAACTTTGCTTCATGAACCAAAACTTGCAGGAATATAAATTCTTAGTAATATACTTATTTATGATTGTGAGACATCGAAAAACGAGGAAACATTTGAGAACCAAGAAATGGAGTTTTCGTATTTCTCTTGCATTAGAAAAGTAATTATACATTGTTGGTTTAGTCATAATAGTTTTATTCACATGGAAACAAAAAATTTCAGCCCAAGAACAAATGACTTCGTCATTTGCACCCTTTTCATTCGTATATATATATCAACAGAAAGCAAGATATTTTACAGAGAAGAGAAAAGCCAAAAATTAAACAGACAGGAAGCTGATGAAAGAAACCAAGACAAGAAGGCCATAGCAGCAGATAATTGATATCTACCACATAAATTTGGTGGGCAATAGGATCCATCAGCATCAAGCAGGAGATCTGTGACACTGGCTGTTGAACATGCTGCAGCTAGTGAGAGATATGACAAAACCTGGGGTATAGAAAAACTCTAATATCATTAGTGCATTGGTGAAGTATAAAAACAGAGTCCTTGAAGTATTTTAGTGTGTATTAGGATTAGCTCATTTTAAAGAAATAATCACTTTTTTTTATAGCTTCTTAAGAGAACTTTTGAAAATAAAAAGTGATTATTTTCGAAAATAATCATATCCAAACACGAACTTAGCCATGAATTGCACATACCATGTCTCCCAAAAAGATGATCAATATGAGTCTTCCTTGATGCGGTATACATTTTATAAAGACAGAGTATGCATCTACTACCAACAGTGTTATGCTCCAGGGAATTACCAAACCCATGACTGTTACCAAAAAGCTGTGGAATAGCATAAATAAAGACAAAATGTAAAATTCTTCAAGTGAGGCATATGCATAGTAGATAACCTAGACTGGATAAACTCCAAGACATTGTTAACGCAACATTTGAAACTGGAAAAATATGCATATACCCAAATCTTTAACCTACTGTAGGTTTTAAACTGTATAATTGCTATATAAACAAACTATTCACAAAGAAATATGTCCTCTAATCACAACCAAACCATGTTAAAGTGAAAAGTTGGAGCTTTTAGGCCAGCACCTTGGTCATCATACCAACACCTCCACATTGCATGTGAAATTGCATTACATGGCTAATGTAATTAGAAAAAAGGAACACTGAAGTGAAGAATGCTAAAACAGTGCTGGCAACTTTATATTAAACTAACCAAAGATTTCAATTCAACAAAAACAACTTGAGATCATCCATTCTCATTATTTCTACTACAAAGCCAAAATTTATTGTTTTTTCTCCAGCGGTTTGGCCAGCAACATGGCAATAGATTAATAGGCTAATTGAATGTGATTTCTCATCAGCAATAACTGATACATAAACTTGCTCTGACCAAAAATCACTATCTTATATTATTCAATGTTTTCAATAATCCTCCTTACAGTGGCACAAAAGCAATTTCAATGCCAAAGCCAGTATATTTGCATTATTTTGCCTATAATATGAGTAACTGGGCATTGGCTCAAGAAAGTTGAAAATAATGGATCTGCACTACACTAACATTGGCTCACAATTCCAATAAATGTGCGAAAGCCCTGAACAATTAATTGAATAGGCTATCCATCATGACTTACTTTCTTCCTCAACTCCTGCCCACAACACCATTCTCTGATACCCACCACAAACTAATAGAAACCCTTCATTAGTTTGATTTCAGCAATATTTCTCAAACTCAATTATACCAAAACACAACCAATTACTAGTAAATTGCATTTTAAAATGATGATGGGGCAAGATTAAATTGAAAAAAGTTATCAACTTTGGGGGATCAGTGACACAGTAAGACAGACCCAGAATCGGGTTAAAGAAGAGCAACATAAACACATGAAAATTCAATAATAATAATAAAAAAATTCAGAATTACCAGAAAGCGGTGTAGCCATAGAAATCAACGTCCAAGCACATGAAAAGAAGGGAAGCGGAGGAGAAAACAGTTTGCCCCAATCGAAGAGCAAAGCTGGCACTGGTGCCAAACGCCCCTGGCAGTTCCTCCATTCTACCATGCAATTGCAAATCCTTGTCATGGTAATTCAATACCAGACATACCCATAACATCAATCAGTTTCAAAGAGTAGTTATGGAAAAAAAAAAATGAAAAGAAAAGGAAATATGCAGAGAAATAGAGAGAAAAAAAAAAGCAAGGACTAAAGAATATGAATATTATTTATTAGTATGACTACGACTATGAAAGACGCTAATGATAAATTCAATTATTTATTTTTATTTTTGTTTTGACAATTGGGAGTGTGAATTACTAAAGAGAATTAGTTCTTATGATAAAGTGGGGAAGGGCTCTTCTCATCCTCTCATTCTCTCTTGTACAATGTGTTCAGTTATTTCGTCGGCGCGGTACCTGGCTGGATTCCTATAATAATTGCATTAAAATGATTTGAATAAAAAAATAAACAAACGATGAATAAGGATTGTATTTTCTTGACTTTGATCATTGGTGGGGACGCACTACAGTAATTGGCACCACGAATCATTTGAAAATTTTCTAATTAGTAGTGTTATATAGGGAATATACTCATTTTTCTTCCCAATTTGAAATACGCTCTTTATCCAAGTGTGGTGACTCAGTTGGTAGCATGGAGATTGAGTGGTGGGAGAAGACTTTGATTCGAATCTCACCAACACCGTCTGGAGAAGGGCATAAGTACCGTAATCCTTGAACTCGCACCCGAACTCTGGATTAGTCTCATAGACGGCTCAAAGAGTCGAACTTCATGAAGATACCAGAAGATTCTGATTCGCGTGAAAGAAATAATTAGCATCAGTCTCAAAAAAAAAATGCTCTTTCAGTTAGAATATTTCCTGTTATTACTTTGTTTTGTTTTTAGCTTTTTGGCTCAGCCTTTTATAGAAAAATTCTTTTTTTATTGTTGTAATAAATTAATAAACACACAGGTCATAACTTACAAGTATAATTAAGAAATTAAGATTATATAAGAATTGTCGTAAAAAAAACTGCAACCACCCAAGGGGCCAAGACCTTAACGTAAGGGGTGTTTGGTTGAGGAGAAATTTTTTGAATACTAGTGAAATTGTTGAAAAATGAGTTTGGTAGGAAAATGTAAAAATAGTTGTTTGGTTGAAAAAAAAATTACCGGAAAAATTTGATAAATATTATAAAATCTATGTTTAGTTTGAGTTAAAATATTGATAGGAAAATAAATTAAAATTACAAAAATACCCATTCTACTTTTTGAATCTCCACATAAGAAAGAGATTGAGAAAATGTACTCCACTAGGGTCAATTTTGTCTTCATTTCAACCTCTCTCTTTTTCTTTCCCCATCAAAGTTCAAAATACCACCTCTCATTTGGGTTTTTGGAATAGTATTTTTCATGAAATTTTACAAACAAATCAAGATAGATGGGCAATGGATTTCCCTAGTTAAATTATTTTAAGTGTTATACCAAACACGATCAAATTGAAATATCAATAGAAGTTGCTTAGGTATCTATTACAAAATCCCCAACCAAACCCCCCCTAAAGGAGTCTCTTGACCAACTCACCTCAAAGGCAACTTCCACAGCTAGCAAGAAATATAGGCTATCTCATTTAACAAAAAAATAAAGTGATGGGATAGACAGTTAAAAAATAAATAAATTAACAGTTGATTTATTCATGAACGATTGAGATGGTCACACATAATTTAATTTTATTAAATAATGATTACTTGTGATAATACTCTTAGTCAAGTACACTGAACCCCTAACCTAGTGCTCCTTTGTCTCATTTAGCAATACAGGACAAATAACTGAAGGATGTCCTGGAAGACGAAGAAAATTTATTACCTAGAAAGAAAGAAAGCAAAGCAACCAACTTGTTGAGTGTAAAGTACGTAATATTGGTGCATTTCTTAGGTTGTGAATTACCATCAATTATGAATTTTATTGCTAAAATATGAGCTTAACTTTTCCAATATGTAATCTTAGTTCTCTAAGAAATATTGACCTACTAATAAGAGAACTAAATGAGAATTTTGGTATAGGAGAATTTTTTTGTTCCTTGTGAATCACGATTTCGAGAAATATGCTAAGAAAGTAAATTTTTCAAAAATGTTATCAAAAAGCAGTTTAGTAGGGCAAAATATTCCTAGAATTGTTGACTCAAGTTTTTTGATTCTATGTTTAGTTGATTGTCAATGATTCTTGGGAATGTGGATCAATTTTACAAAACTAACATTTGATGAATTTTTGAAAAAAATTTCTGATATGCCACAAAAAGGTCAAAACGCGGCATTGTGGTCACTAGAACGAAGTAGCGTGAAGCAGAAAGGAACGCAGTAAAAAGGCATTATGAAAGGAAAGAGAAGAACCCACAATTTTGTGAAGTAAAGTAAGCTAGGGTTTTAACAAGAGAGGATATTTTAGTCATGAAAAAAATTAAAGTAGGGTTATTTATGTCTTCTAAATTATGTAAAAATTTTCCACCAGGTAGGGGTGTTCGCGGTCTGAATTGGATCGATTTTGAAGCAAAAATCACCCGATCAAATCCCTTCGTTTTGAATTTTTTTTTAAATCCAATCTAATTTTATTCGATTTGGATTGAATCGATTTTTAATTTTTCGAAAAGCCTAAAATTTTAATCGTACAAATCATTAGCTATATCAAAATAAATCCATTTAAAGTTACAAACCAGTATAAAATTCAAGTCTTAAAACTCATGAAGAGTTAAAATAAATTAATAGACAATAAAAAACTAAAACAAGATAATTTGTTATCAACAACATCCAAGATTTCAAGTCTACAAAACAACAAGATTCCAAGTTACCATCTTTCGAAATTATTATTACATAATACATTGGATCGGTTTGAATTAGACTGGTTTTCACCAACCAAACCAAAAACAGATCCAGTCCAATTAAAATATACGAGGTTGTTTTTTATTTTTGGTTTTCAATTTTCAATTCGGTCACCACGATTTGAATCGGTTAATGAACACCCTTACCACCAGATGAGAATCTTAGAATACCTCCCTCTAGGTGGTATTATTTTATGGGATTATTATTCACAATTTTAATTCGCATGAATCTCATTTTTTCAGAAAAATTTTAAGAATCCTTGTACCAAATGTGACTAATTAAAATTCCCAATGTGAGTTTCCTCGAAATTTACAATTTATCCTTCTACCAAAACGGCCCCTAAATTCTTTACATAATTCCATGGCCCCGAAGGCCCACTTGACAAAACCATCTGAGTCCATACCATGAGTCTCACCAATATTGTGGGGCCTTCATCCGAAACGCAAAACAAAAGAAAGCCCAAACATAACATAAAAAGCACAAAAAAGAGAACAACATTCATTGTTTAGGGCTTGTGAGTTGTGACGATCTAATTGCATGATTTAGTTTAAACTTGAAAATATAATATAATGGACATAAAATATTTGATACTAGCATATTAAGGGCAGCGAAGAACATCTCGAAGGAATTTCAACAAGTAAAAAAGCAGGCTCCAAAACTCGCACATACCATCAATTTAAACCTTGACATTTTAAGCATTATAATTGGAAGTCGATATAATATACAAACATGATAATACTCTCAGTTCTTGGACAGTAGGGTCAAATGATAATGCAGCAACTATTGTGGAGTTACAACAAAATCTGAACCAACAAAACACAAAATAAAGCAGAAAAAAGAAGAAGAAGAAGAAGCTGTCTATGACTCAAGCTGAGCATACCAAACGCCCTGGATCTTCACATCCTTAGGAGCTTTTGCTCCCAAATCAGTGTCCGATGGCTGAAGGCTCTCAAACACACCAATAACCTCACCAGTCTCAGGCTTAGTCTTGGTCACGCTCAAGGTGATTTTCCCTTTGGATGATGAAGCACTTTTGATGTTCTCCTTAGCAAGTTCTTCCTCATCTCCTCTACCACCAGCAGGTAATGCCACTGCATTGTCATAACCTGTAGAAGCACCCCTTCCCTTTGGGTCCAAGAAAGAGCTTCCACGGTATGATGGCACTAAAAACTCCCCACTAAAGCTCTCTGGCTTCCCTGATGCCACCAATTGTTTAATGGTGAAAAGGAATGGCACACGCTCGCCACCAGGAAGCTGAACAGTCACTGCAGCATAATCAATGCCATCTTTCTCCTCAAATTTGACAGTGCCATCTGGAGACACTTCAAAGGGTCCTTCAATCTCATCAAGGGTGTAGGTCAAACGTGTCATGAGCTTAGTGTTTTGAAATTCAAGTGGTGAGTTCTTGGTTACACCCTCTGCCTTCACTGTGAACGAAGTTGGCTCAAGGCAAAGCTTCTTTACATTGTACTTACCAGCCTTGAAGGAAAATGACTCTACTCCGCCATCAATGGTTGGACACTGGTTTGCTGTTCCTGTCCCCTTTACTTCCATGTATGTCTTGCTCTGGATTTCATCATAAGTTAGCCGCTTCGGGACGCCTTCTGCACTTGCTCCCTAAATGTTTAACATCAACGTTAATATCACATTTATTCCAAACTAGTTGGGTGAAAACTCCATGAACCCATATAAAGGCAAGAACAGATTAAGGGAATAAAAAACCTTGCTCCCTGGATATTGATGTAAAGCAACCATTTCACCTAAAAGCTTAAACAGTTAAGTGATGTTCAATGGTTTTATATTATATCTCTCTTACAATTGAACAAGATTGATTCTTATCTTAGTCAGTTATGTACAATGGCAATAGAGTCTCAACAGAATCATAATGAACTAAGCAGGCAAACTAGTGAACACGTCTTATCAACTCTAACAAATTAATTGGCAATCTAAGTTGATATTTACAAGGTTGAGCCCAATGTTTGACACTAACAGCAACTTCCTTGCATAAATTAGTATTTCATTTGTTGGGCTGTGCACGGAGAGCTTGTGACGGGGAGAGATCGCCAATCATGGGCCAAGTGAGCAGCAACATTAAGTGGGCTCGGAACACCACAATCAAACCCAAAACCGGTATTATAGATGCAGGGTCCTTCCACTTATATGATCTTCCACTTATATGATGCTCACTTAGTCCATTATTAAAGGGCTTCACCCACTCACACTTAGATTCCTCAACATCATTTAAGTTGGGACTATGGAACGCTAAATATGTTTCAAACAAAATTATATTACTGATGTCTAAGATCATTTGATTATTCCATTGCAACATGTTTCATTGACCTCCCTGATCAAATTGACTGTTACTACTTACAAACAAGCACATCATTCACCAAAATGAATCCAACAATAACAAAAGAGAAAAGAAACAAGAATTCAAAATTCGATAACGAAGGTGAAGGGATATACTCTAAGGCATAATCTTGCATTTAAACTTGAACTTTATCATTAAACAAAAGATACCCCATTTTTTTTTATCAAATGAATGACTATAAATTCTGCGGGAGTTCATGTAACAGGTAACTTTGAATGCATTAAATTTGAAGAAAAGACTAAATAGAAGAGAGGGAAGGCGACATACAGAGACAACTAGAGCAGAGGTAGCAAGGGCAAACCCTGCAATTTTGGTGGCATCAACACACTTGTGAGCAAAGTCCTTAAGATCAGCCTGAAGGGAACATGTGACCTTAGCTCCAGAGGGTTCCAAGCCAAAAGCCTTAGAAATGGATTGAGTAGACTTAAGCTGCAAAGTGTTGCTCCTACCATTCATGCCCAACTTGGTTGGTTGCATGAGAGTAGCTGCTGCTTGTAGTGAAGCTGCCATTGCTTCTGTTTCCACCACTGTTCTCTCTCTCTCTCTCTGGGTGTGTGAGAGTTCTCAAAATTAACTAGTTTGCAAGTGTTTTTGTGATGGTGGAGAATGGAGAGAGCGCAGTTATTTGGTGGCTATGGTGTGAGTAAGATAAACGGATAGGATAAGGTGATATCTTATTGGATGGTTGAAGCTAATGCCAATGGTTTTCTTGGTTGCCACGTTGGAAGCTTCTCAATTGAGACAAAGATACTTTCACTATGAAATTTGGTGACTGGGACTCGGCAACAAACTCTACCATTTAATAATTAGGAGGAACATGGATCCGAGAATACACACCACGCATTTTAAATTGAGGTGAAAAATTGGATATTATATTGTTCCGTGCATGCGTTACCCGCAAGACTTTTTGTAATCTAATTTGGAATATTGTTGTAAATTAGTATATAGGAAAAGGTTTTTATCATAATTCAGAAGAAATGTTTAGATATTTAGAAACATTTTTAGGAGAATCTATAAAAGCCATGTGGGAAAGGTTTAAAGAAGAATATCTCCAAGAAATGCAACATATGTTATCATTGGGAACAAATCCTTTTAATTTTGTAAATAAAATACATGTGTTATGTATAGGATAAGACCCTAATTCAAGAAGTGTCAAAACACAATATGAAGCAGTAAAAACCCTAGAACAAATGACTATAAAAAATTGGCACTATATAGAACAGTTTTTAGAGGACTTTACATGTAATGCTTCCATATCAGGTAATGTATTTAACAAAGAAATAGGAGAAAAACTTTTTAGAAAATTACCAGGACCCTTGGAAGAAGAAATCTATAAAAAAAAGATGGCAACAAAGAATACAAGATAATATTATGTATCATAATCTTCCACATTTTGATAATGTAACCATTAAGTGCAGTTTTATAATGTCTTGTTTGAAAGAAAAATGTTTAGAAATACAAATAGCAAAGCAATTAAAAGAAGACTATAGTTTTTGTAATAAAATATTTGTCCCACAAAGATATGGAGATAAAGAAAAAAAATATAGAAAGAACATACCCAAAAGAAATTATAAAAAGAAAAAACAAAAGCCAAAAAACCTTATTTAAACAAAGAAAAACATGTTAGAAGATATCATCCAGAAAGAAGTTGTAGAAATAAATTAAAATGGTTTACATGTGGACAAGAAGGTCATTTTTCTATAAAATGTCCATATAGGAAAAATATGAAAAGTAGACACTACAAAAAAACTGGTATTTAGAGGCGGTTATATTTGCATTTAGAGGCGGTTCAAACCACCTCTAAAGGTTTGGTTCGGCGGTTTATAAACCGCCTCGTTTATCACCGTCGCGAAGCAAAATGCGGCAATTTTTAGAAACCGCTGGAATAACCACCTCTATATGACAAATAACCGTCTTCAAAACATATTCTGATATAATCTGAGGCGGTTATTTTAACCGCCTCCAAAAGACAATCTAAGGCGGTTATATTAACTGCCTCCAAATAACGTGTAATCGCCTCCAAATGGTTAAAATCATATAAATTTTAAAATTTTAATATTAATATTGTTACTTTTAAAATTTAATATAATTTTTATTTTTAAATTTATTTTTAATATATTTTTGATAGTGATTAGTTAATATAATTTTTTTTTTAAAAAAATTATTTTTAAAAGTTAATATAATTGTTATTAGTTGAATATAAATAACTAATTGAATTTTGTATAGACGAACATGTAAGTGATACAGAAAGCATATATATAGTATATACTCAAATGACATAGAAATAAATAACGAATCTTCTAATCATGATCAATTTATAGAAAGAATAGTAAACTATATGAATAGGTTCATAGAATGTAAAGAACATGACGAGTGGTGGAGCTAGCCAATTTGTTAAGCTAGGGCTAACAAAAATTTAGATGGGGCTTAATACTAAATATTATTTAGAAACTTAGCCATGGTTATTTAACCACGTTAAAGATGTGGCTAATTTTCAAATACAAGTTAGGGCTAAAGCTTGGCCCCACCCACACACTATGTGGCTTCGCCACTGAACATGACTAAGAATATAGAAGAGGAAATCTATACAAACCATGTTCTATATGTAAAATGTATCCTGACATAGAAAATCGATACCAATGTAATAATTATTATGAAGAAAGATGTAATAAATGTATTTTCCAAAAAGATAATAAAGGAAAACAAGTTATGAATATACAAGAAAAATATTCAAAGTAAATATATATTATGTAGACAGAAGTAAAGGTATTACAAGATCATATTAGTATATTGTATAGCGAAATAAATGACATAAAAGAATTAATAACAAAACAAGATGAAAGGTTAAGAGAATTATAAATATATGTTTATCAAGATTCTCAACCTCAGATGTTATGTATAGAACAGATAGAAGAAAAAGGGAACAAAGTAAAATACTCTGTGAACTAAATATGATAGAACGTATCAAATTCATATGTAATACTAAAGAATCCTTAACACAAATAGAAGTAGACTGCAAATTAGAATTACAAAATGGGAAAATATTGTATATAAGAGCAAAGATAGATACAGGATGCACTAGAAATATTATAGACCAAAAAATATTAGAACGAGAAGATTATGAAGAGACATATCATATTATAATATCAATAGATATGAATAATAATAAATCTGAACATAAATATCAACTACGTCTTCAAAAATAAGCTTTTTAACACAACATGGAGAATATTCATAACCTTATTCATTTACAAATGTAGTTGCTAGACCTTTGAATATAGGATTAAGCTTAGTTATAGGATTACAATTTTTATCAAAAGATTCTGGAGAAATGTTACTCACTAAAAATAATCTAGAAAAATATTTAAAAAAATCTATATTAAGCCCAGTGCAAACACAGAGAAAAGAAGTATTAATCTTAGATCCTAAAAAGAAAAAGAACAAATATGAAAAGAAAATTACAAAGCTAAATAAGACAGAATGGAATATCTCTCTAGATAAACAAAAGAAATCAAAAAAAATGCAATTGCCCAATTAAAGGGCAATGTAAAAATAATCAATCTATTGAAAAAATTGAAGAATTCTCAAATATAGATTATTTTGATATAGAAGATAATTGTGCAGTGATAGATATAGAAGATTTTAATGAATTTTTTAATCCTATAGAAGCACAAAATATATTAGAAAATAATGATACTCAAGATGTAATAAGTAAATTAGAAAAATTTGGCAAGTCTAATTAAAATCAATTTTGTTACAATATTATCTTATAAATTTTGTTCAGAATTTAATTTAGTATTTTAGTTTAAATTGGATTAATTTTATAGTTTTAAATTATAATTCTTTAATATATAAATTCATCAAAATATAAAAATTCAATTTCATTAAAATACACTAAATACAAGATCAAACAAATTTATTAAAGTACAAATTTAAATTTTAGATTAATTTTCAATTTTATAATATATGTCCAAATTTAAGAGAGAACAGAATTCGATTAGAGGTATAATAAGAAGTTTTTAAATAAGTATCAATAATATAAAAATTTATAAGGTACATTATTATTATTATTATATAATTTAGAGTAAATACCCTTTTTGGTCCTCAACAAATTTCACGATGCCCGCTTTAGTCCCTAGCAAATAAACATGCCTATCGTGGTCCCTAAGAAATTTAAAATAGACTCATTTTAGTCCTTTTGAGGTTTAATATGGATCTTTTTTGAATTTGTGAGGGACCACAATTTTAACTAAATGAATCCATTTTGAATTTCTTAGAGATCACGATGGGCCTTTTTATTTGCTAGGGACTAAAACGGACATCGTGAAATTTGCTGAGGACCAAAAAATATATTTACTCTATAATTTAAGTTTGGTTTGGATTTGATCAATTTTTAATTAATTTTATATTCAATTTTTCAATTTATTTTGCTTAGTCAAGGTAACTAACCTTAGTGATAAAATAATTGATTTCCTTGTGGAACTACAAATCTCCTTCGTAAACACTAGCCTATGATCCTCAGGGATCAAATAACTTTGTTAACTAGTAATTTTATGACATAGGCTAAGGAATCAAAAACTAGCATTTATTACTTTTCATTCAATGGTATTAGTCAATTAAAGAAGAAAATGTTATTTGATTACCAAAAAAAAAAGAAAAAAAGAAAAAAAGAAAATGTTATTCACTATATGAGCTAGGTTGGCTGGCTTGCTTTATGATGATTTTGTAGGATGAATTGCAAGTTTGAACACATCTTAACCCACATTTTTGTTTTCGTCTACTTTCTCATATTTATTAATTGCCTTGTTATATTGATTTTGTCATACCTTTTTTATTACATCGCTTGTTTGGTGGGAAGTCAAGAACCGTTGGATGGTAACTGGCTGTTCTTCAACTGTTTCCAGCCGGAAAGGTGCTAACAGTTTAATATGTACTTTGTGTTCTTTATAGAATTTTTTGGAAACAAAAATAATAAATCATGGTATAGATTGAGACTCCATGAATAAAAGCAATTATACCAACAAGTATTGATAAGTGCTAAGGAACTTATTTCTGAGGTCTAACAACTATTTTTAAAAAATTGTATTTGAAAAAGTTATATTTGAACTGGTCTAACAACTATGCAGCATGAAAATACTAACAAATATATATATATATATATATATATATATATATATATATATATATATATATATATAGCTTATCGTTTAAGCTGCCGGAGATAATTTTATCTCTGGCTAATAAATCATAACCGTATAAAGATGGATCAATGATAATGAAGGAAGAAAAAGAAAAAATGAATCATAACCATCCAAAGATGAATCATTTAATATAAAAAAATAAATAAACAAAACAACGTAGTTTTGAGGTGACCGGAGATAAATTTATCTCAAGTTACCGGAAAAATATTTTTCTATATATATATATATATATAAATAAAGTGCAGAGTTTATTTCCGGCAACTTGATAATAAATAAATAACAAAGTTCAGACATAGGCCATTCAAAAACCTTTTCTTGCAAAGTGCAGAGTTTTGTTAAGTAAAGCATGAATCAGTATTGAGCATTATTGTCCAAAAAAAATAAAATATTGAGCATCAGTCACATAGCAAGATTAATTAAGACAATTTATGCGAATTAAACAAAATAAAGGTGGAACTGGAAAGAAGCAAATGAGAGACTGTACGAGAAAATAGATTGTAATTATATCAGTTTGACGTTAAAATCATTTTTAATATTTTATGCATGTAGAAATTTATTCAAATGTAGATAAACTTAAACGGTGCGTTTGTTACATGGTATTATTTAGAAATTTAATATCAGTTTGCCTAGTATTTGCTTTTTGTGTGTAAAAAATACTGTTGAATAATATCACATACAAGTAGGGGTGTAAATGGGCTAAGCCGACCTACAAGGGCGTACGGCCTAGTCTATATTAGATCAGTCTTGGCCTATTACAAATAGTAAAATAGAATAAGCCTAGGCTTTTAAAAAAAATTATTTAGAAAACAGGCCATAATCTTTTTTGTACATTTCGAGCCTATAAGCCTACAGGTCGGCCTATATGATATTATTTATTTTAAAAAATAAATAAATTTATTATTTTAGTAATTTTGAATAATAAAGTAATATTATTTTAGTTATTTTTTTAATTGTTGAATGTTTAATAAGCTTAAACAGGCTAAACAGGCCTAAGTCAAGACTTTTATTTTTTAATATAGACCAGTCAGACTTGTAATTTGGGGCCTACACAGGCTAACAGGCTAGGCCAGATCCAATATTTTTAATACAGGCCTGACCTATTTAAGCTAAAGTCTAGCCTAACCCAGCCTATTTACACCCCTACCTACAAGGTGGTATTTGCTGATAGATGGGAAAATCCAAAAAGAGTTGCAAGCAAGGAGACCAAAATGACCCTGATGTTTGGAAAAACTACAGCAAACTAAAATCATATTTTCCCATTTTATTTTAGTCAAGGGTTGTTGTGGTAATTTAACCATACAGTGTGATTTTACCTATATTTTACCTTCAATCAAATTTTGGCCAACCAAACAACTTTTTTTTTAATTTTCCTACCAAACTTCATTTCCCCCCATATCCCTAATAATTATATTTTCCTGGTAAAAATATTTTCTCCCTCTACCAAACGCTCGGGTTGGAAAAATTATTTTCTCATATTTGATATAAGAAAAAGTAAAAATTTGTCAGGGAAAATTTTATTCCCAAGATTTGATTTTACTCTACTGATTCCTATTTTAAAATATCATTCAAGATATGGTATTTTTTTTTCCCATGTGATGAGAAAGCAGTCAAACAATTTTCAGACTTTTATACCCTCGTGAGCCATGAGGAAAACTGAATTTGCAGTGAAATACATAGTTGCTTTGGAACGAATGCAGATACCAAAGCTTCCCAATTGAGTTCCTATACAAAGGCTAACTAGAAGAAATCAATTCAGTAGCTTTTACAGAGTCTTTATATCAAGGACTACAGTTCATTTCCATTGGCAATAGACTCACTATTGCCTATAGCACCAATAGAAGCAAGCTGAAGATCGATATTGGAAGAAGTCGTCAAGTAAATAGTTCGTTCTTGCATAATTGTGTAATTTTTTTTTTTTTTGTTACTCATCGTGTTTTTAAAGTAATGTGTTATGAGGTTATTTTCATAAATTCATTTAATATTCTCAGTAATATTTTATTATGAACCAAAAATACACTTAGAAAATTTAATCAATATTTCTTATAATATTTTGACATACAAAATAATTTTTTCTTAATATTCTCAAAAAACTAACTTTCCCGTTATATTCCCAATGATCATAATTTTCAAATAAAAAAAAAATTCACCTTAAAATCAAATTAGGAATTTATGAGTGTGTTTGAATGTGTTTTTGTTTTTTGTTTTTAAAAACTGTTTTGAGAATGGAGTTTGAAAACTGATTTTGAGAGTAAAAAAACTATAAAACTTGTTTGAATATGGTTAGTTTTAAAGTTATAAAGAAGATGTAGTTATTTATAAAAATACCATTAATGAATTCTCATATTTACAAAATTGCCATCACAAAATAATTTAAAATAAAATAAAAAATTTATTTAATTACAAAAATGCCATTAATGAAATTCTTTATTTACAACAATGCCACCGTACAAAAAAACACCAAAAAACAACTTTCAAAAACATCCTATACTTGGTTTGGTTTTTCGATTTCTAAAACAAAAAAAGAGACATGGTTTTCAAAACAAAAAACATGAAAAAGTCATTTCAAACAAGATTTTTGTTTTATTGTTTTAAAATTTTAAAACTGTTTTTGAAAACTCAAATCAATCAGAGTGGGCCTAATTGATTTGTGTTTTCAAAAACAGTTTTTAGTTTTTAAAAATAATAAAACAAAAAATCTTATTTGAAAACCTGTTTTGATGCATCCTGTTTAAAAAACTGTGTCTGCTTTTTAGTTTTGGAAATCAAAAAAGCAAAACAAGTTTTACATGTTTTCCAAAGTTGTTCTGTGATTTTTAGTTTTGTGTGGTGACAATTTGGTCAATAAAGAGATTCATTAATAGCATTTTTGTAATTAATAGATTTTTATTTTATTTTAAATTATTTTACAGTAGCATTTTTTGTAAATCTAAAAATTCACTAATGATATTTTTGTAAATAATTACATCTTTTTTATAACTTTTAAACTAACTATATTCAAACAAATTTTATTATTTTTTTACTCTCAAAATCAGTTTTCAAATTTCATTTTTAAAACAATTTTTAAAAACAAAAAGACATTCAAAACACACTCTATATCTCACATTTTGAAACAAATGGGGCCCACAGCCCCACGTCTCTCCTGCATCGAGGACACTTCTCATAAGGGAGATGTGTTTTCCCCATCAAATTAACGGCATTTGTGTTTAGCTTATTTAAATTGTATTTTACTATTTAAAAAAGTTTAAAATCATAATTCAAAATAAAAATAAAAATCGAGGAGGTACGAATGAGAACCATTTTACTAAACACAGTAAGGAGTAAATTCCCTTCATTTGTGTGCCATCCGCGAGACAAAAAAAAAAAAAAAATCCAAGAATTTTATAAGGACATCATCAAAACTTGAAGGATCTCTTGTTATGCCCCAAAAAATCAAAATCGGAGGACATTTTCTTCTTACATTTTTAAATACAGTTAAGGAGTGAGACTAGTAGAAAAATAATGTCAGTGACTCAAAAAAGTGCTTGAATAAAAAGGTTTATTGTTTCACACAAAACATACATAAAAATATATGATGCCATGTTTTCTATTTCTCTCACTTCTCACATGAAGCACATCAGCCACACACAGCTAACAAAATACATAATCAATATCATCAGTCACTGGAGGCAAAATAGGCTCGGCTCCGCAGACGAGCAGAACAAAGCGGACTTATTTTTTTTTGGGCAGATTGATGACAGGAACCTCAATTTTTTTGACAAATTAATGGCAAGCTAGGCAGGCCAAAGTAAATTAATGTAAAATAGGGGCTAACCCGTCAAACGAGATAGGAGAAGCTGAGATTTTTAGCCCACCTTCAAAAGCGAAATGGGACGACACAGACTTATTTTTTTGCAAATTGATGGCAGATGGGGAAAGGCGCCCATTTTGCCACCTATAACAGTCACGCCACTCTCTTCCATCTATAAGTAACAAATATAACCAAAATTAACGTTGAATCAAAAACAAAAACAAATATGGCATTCAGAATGAGTAGGAGGTTGTCTTTAATCACATGAATAATCATATGACAATAAAACTGTCATCACCATGCCAAGTAATAACACTACGAAAAATTTATTAAAAAAAAAGAGTAGAAAACAAAAATTGGAAGAAAAAAAAAACGGAATAGAAGCGAAGAGTGGAATCCTCTCAGACAAATGCCTCGTTTTGTCGTCAGAATTGTATAGAATGGAAATTAGATCGGACTCGTCATCAATGTTGATCATCACCGAGAAAACCACACCTTCGTTTGCGTTAAACAAAATCGATTCATTTAAAAACACAATAACCAAAACCAAAACCAAAAAATAAGATAAAAGAGTTGAAGAAATTATACAGATCTAAAACGGTGGCCACGCTTCGTGCGCCCAGTGATGAAATCAAGACTCCCCCGTTTCGATTTTATAGGCGACCGAAGTCTGTGCGGAAGGATTTAGGGTTTGTCACAGTTATTAGGGTTTAATGGGCCTCGTCCAACATTAATTCGGCCGTGTGGTTTGTATGGGCCTTCGAATTTTCAATCAAGAAGTCACTGGGCTTAAGAAACATTTTTTTTCTTTGTTGCTTCATTAATTTATGGAAAAAATATTTTTTTTAAAGATATGATAGTTATATCATTTTAAAAAAGAAAAAAAATATAACCTTGTATTTTTTTATTTAAAATTTAAATTAAAAAAATTGTTCACTTTCTCTTCATTTCTATTATTTGTGTCTTTCTCTTACTTAATAACTTCATATACTTTAAAAAGGACAAACACCAAACCCTTAATTTTTTATATCATTTGGTTCAATAAAAGCATGAAATATCATCATATATGAATATTCAAAAAAAAAGAAAATTTCAAATTCATGAATACAAAATGTCAATGAATCAGGCAAGGCTTAACGGAAAGAACAACTATGTTAGTCGCCGAATTGGGTAGGTTAAATTTTGAATGAGAGGACAAGATTTTGTTCTCCCTACTCTATGATGTGAAATTTTCAGTATTGAAAAGTACAACTATGTTGGGTAGTATAATTTTGGGACTATTCACTATAAACTCTGCATTGGTGGAGGCAAATACATTGGTCTTAAAAACATTGGAGTTCTTCAGCACCACCATTGTAAGCATATATCAGACTCCATCGTGTATAAATTTATTTTCCTAACAGAATGCACATCATCGCCAGTTACTATATACTATAATGCTTTATACTTAATGATGGATAACCAATGCCCAAACAGGATAGACTATGAGGAAGATGATGCCAAGAGTATTTGATATTCCATGTCTCTGTGTGAAAGAATTTCTGAATCCACCAGAAGCCCTGATATGTTCTTGCAATAGGTAACACCCAATGAAAAGATCAATCGCTATTCCAACCCAATTTTCCCTCAACTTAAGAGCAAAAAAGTCAGGGGCCACCACCAAAATAAGGATCATTGATCCAGGTATTTCTAGCCAATCTGCACAGATTTCCAACCAATTTACAACAATTAAGTTTCAAACTAAGAACCCGACAAATAGCCACACACACACCCATTATAATTTGTAACACAAGTTCCAATTTCATGTTAGCATTAAGTTGTCATGTTTTATATATATGCTGTGTTGTCTCATTTTAACAAATATATATATATATATATATATATATATATATATATATATATATATATATATATATATATATGCTGTGCATTCTTTAAGTATTGTTATGCATTGCTACTTGAAACATACCGGGAAAATGTTTAGGGAGGAAAAGCCTTAGCACGACTGCTATGAAAGCAACCCATTTTCCAACTTCTCCTCTGAATGACAGAAATGAATTTTCAATCAATATCAATATACAAAACAAGAATTGTAAATAAGAGGGGAAATTGGATTGGAAAAGCAAAAGAGAAGAGAGGAGGAAGCTATCAAAATATATAAATCATTAATTACCTGAAAAATTGGAACAGTGACCCGGGTAAACTAAAGAACAAGTAAGGCACTAATAAGGAAGTCAGCATATTTGTCCTCCAGTTCGTGCGATCCAGTATCAGTAAATAACTGAAATCAACATTTTCCAACGAAGTCAATTCAATTAAAATTTAACTCCTTAAGCTGGTCTCACTGAGCAACTTGTCAATGTGTTGTATATGGTTATCGGATTAATCGATTCTAATTTGAGGTCAGATACATGCACTATGGTGAGAGATGCACAATGTTCTTTAAACCGTATTGTGAGGAATAATTTATGGAAGAAAGATAAGAAGTGAAGGAAAAAGGACACTATTCGAAGCTATAATAAGACATTTTGTCTAATGATCAAATATGAAAGGGAGAGGTTATACTTACTACTTATTTTTCTTACTACATGTTATTACCAAATATGATAATACATAATAGGAAAAAGTATTTCTCCAGTTACTGGAGATAAAGTTATCTCCAGTGGATAAAAACGACGTCGTTTTGGGATTATGAGATTAAAAAATTATAATTATAAAGACTAATATAATCCTGCAATATATTATAATTACAAAAATACCTTGGTTTCCGTCCAAACGACGTCATTTTGGGCTCACCGGAGATAACTTATCTCTATTGACTTGAGAAATCCGATTTTACCCAATATAATAAGAGAAAAGTGTGTGTCACTTTAAAAGATGTAAAGTTGTGTCATTTTAAGAGAGAGAAAGAAATAGATAAAAGAGGAGAAAGAGATTTTACCCAATATAATAAGAGAAAAGTGTGTGCCATTTTAAAAGATGTAAAGTTGTGTCATTTTAAGAGGGAGAAAGAAATAGATAAAAGAGGAGAGATAGTTGACAAAAAAAATAAAGGTGTGGATCTCATTTCTTTGTGAGAGTGAAAGGATATAAGTTGTGTCATTTAAAAAGATAAACATTTTTCCCATATAATAATAAGGGATGTTTGGGATTAAAATTTTAGTATAACATTTTCATCATCATCTCAATTCTTATGTACAAGACTCCCAAATTGGATGTCCTATAACGACTTTTTGTGTGGAATAGTATCAAGTTAACAAGTACATTCTTAGGTTCCCAGGCCCTCTTGTCTACCGGGGGGAAAAAAAGTACATTCTTAATCTTTAACAAACTAAATATCATGTTCAAGTATATCAACTAATTAAGATTGTGTAAATATATGCAATTATCCTGTTAAAAGAAGTAAAAAAAATAACTTTTTTTATGTGTTAATTTGTATATTCATTTTCTTATCATAAAATATGTATTAGAAACAAACAAATATATATAGGTAATCAACATTGAAATTTGAGCTTACATGGCAGCAAAGGAGGCGACCCATTTAAGGAAAGATGTACCCAAACCTATGCCTCCTAGCATAGTTGCATCATTGAAGAGCTTCTTGGTTGCAAGCTTGAGCTCATATAAATCAGAATCAATTAAACTAGCCAAAACGGGATCCGTTTTCGTTGCAAGATACTGCATTAATATTCTGCCCATGGTGCTTCAGATCTGAACTCACATTTCACAAACACAGACAAATGAATTATACGGAGATGCACAGTACAGATATAGAGGCAATGAGACAAAGCATAAGACGTGAAAATGAAAAATCGTGAGGTCCGTAGTAAAGAATGTACCTATAGTATAGACTATAGTGTTGAGGTGGTCGTTTATAGGTCTTGCAAGTGAGTAAAAAATAATGGTTAGGGGGAGTTTTAAAGTCAGTAACTGCTGAATAATGTGAGAGGCCCTAATTAAAAGTTTTTAACCAATGGTTAGGGAATGTAAAACGATGCGAACTTTCGGATCCACCTATTTATGGGCTTTGACTGCTTTTGTGGATTCACCATGTCATCACAGGTTTGTGATGCACGTTGCCTTGGGTGGCACCGTGGCAGTGGCAGTGCATATCCATGCACCACAATGGCATATTTTTTGACTTTGACACGTTGCAATGTGTCATAGAAATAATAATTATAATTCTATAAAGCTTAGCTCTCTTCACATCGAGTTCTGAAATGCTTCGGCCCAACTAGAGGGGTTTGGTTCAATACCAATCTAACAACGTAAATCTCACTGGCTCTTTACACTGACAAAAATTTGTATTACTGGCCCAGTTTCCTCAGCATGGCGACTGGAGCTAAAATAGCCCAGGGAACGCATTGTTCCATGCCCATATCTCTTTTCCTCTCATCCATTGTGGCAGGGACAATGTCGTATTATATGTTTCTTTTGCATTACCGTATTATATGTTTCTTGGAACAAAGAAAATAGTTGCTGCTTGCCTGCTTCAGTTTAACAAATGCTAATGTTAGTATTTAAAAAAATAAAATAAAATGCTAATGTTATAATTATAGGGAAACGTTATATTACAAACTTTTTTATTTACAAATTCTTACAAATTATACTATATATTAAGGGTAATACATTTCAGCACATAATGTATTACCTCTAGTACATAGTGTAATTTGTAAAAAAAAATTTAAAAATATAACCCTTCCCATGATTATAAGTATAATAATTATACTGTTATGAAATGAAGGGGGAGAGACAAAGGAAATGTGTGTTACACGACAAAATCAGAGAGGAAAAAGAGAAAAGAATATGATTAGGGGTGGGGGTTCCCAAATTTTTTTTTTAAAAAGTTTTAAATGTATTAAAAAAACGAAAGAATATAAACAAGAAAAGAAAACTTCAACTTAACATAAAAAAATAGTAATCAAAAGTCAACTAAGCTGTTAAATTATTTGAGTATAAAGTTAAAATTGAGAGCGCATACTGTGTATTGTCATTGCCATCAGAGCTATTTTTAGAGTAAAGTATCTTTTAAGTACTTACAAATATTATGGGTCCCAATTTAATCCCTTAGAGAAAAAAATTGACTCGTGATTCTTCTAAATTTTAAAATAGACCCATTTAGTCCTTTTGAGGGACTAACGTGAATCTTCTTTGAATTTCAAAGGAACTACGATTTTAACAAACTGGATCTATTTTAGAATTCAGATAGACCACAATTCGAATTTTTTTGTATGGGATTAAATTGGGTCCCGTGATTTTAGTTGAGGACCCAAAAGATACTTTACTTTCCCCCTCCCACCAAAATTTGTGTCTACACTTACACATAATTGCACAAGTGAAGGTCTGCCCCTACTCCTCCCCCTTTCAGTGCAATCTCCCTGTAACAGCCTATTGTACACTGGTATTGTTAACATTAATTATGATATTAAGCGCAGTTACAATCACAGCAATTCATTTATAAAAATGAGAGTAAACTTTTTTCGTTTTACTACGTGAGCATTTAAGATAATAATAAATAAAAATTGTGACCGTAACTGTAAACTCTTCGCAGAATAATTATTTAAACTACTTTTATATCATATATTACTTCTCTCAAGTAACTAAGGGGTCCCATAAACCCACTTAGCTAAAATCTCACTTTTACGTTTTCAACATATCCGAACATGGTTCGGTCTTTTAATTTTGCGGACAAACCGCATTCTACAAGCCTCTCATCTTTTAGTATGTTATTCTAGACTTGATTACCTTTCTAGGAAGCTATCACACGAGTCATAAAGTTCTTGTTTGCTTTGGATATCGCCGTTTGAAGTTGGACAAGCAAATCTGCCAGCCAACCTCAAATCGGCTCCAAACAACCTTCACTCAATCAATTATTCTGGAAACTCCACTCAACCAATTGCTCTCAAAAATTTATACAGTAAACTAGACACCTTAAGCTTCAATTTGACATATCATACATCTAATTTTACCTATAAACGAAGCGGGAATAATATTCCCAAACTCGCTCCAAATCAGCCACAAGTGCAGTGGTCAATTGAGCAGTCCGTGCTCTCTTCCTCCTACAGGCCGACACCCAACCCAGAAATTTCTCAAATTTTAACACAAGATAGAGGACATCTCAGGCTTCAGAACGGCGTATGGAACGTCCCTATCAGACTTCTGTGGAGGGAGATATGTTTTCTCAAATTTTGCCTAAATTCTGTCAATTTCTAGAAAATTCGTCAGAGATTCCTTTGTTTTTTCAATAAATCCCAAATTTGCAAATGTGGTGTCTAACCTCAATTTGTACCTAATAATCATGGGTGGCACACAAAGACCAGCAATGTCTTGGTGCTCTTACAACCCTTCGCAGTTTATATCCAATTTAATCAATATGCATAATTCATACTTACTTTCTCAATTTAACTTATTTCAATCACAAGATCCCATTTGCATGCATTCTTTGAATCATAAAGCATCATTCACATCCTAGAATAGGCCTATTGCCCTTTCATTGTAACGTCCGGCCACTTACAAGCATCAAAGACTATCCCCACACACTAACACGAGACTTTTCAGCGTGGTTTGTCCTCACTCGCACACTTCCCGGGAAAACTTCCCAGGAGGTCACCCATCCCTGAATTGCTCCAAGTCAAGCACGCTTAACTGTGGAGTTCTTCCGATCCGTGCTACCAAAAAGTAGATGCATCTTGTTAGTATAGGTAGTACCAATTAATTCTTATAAGCATCATCAACTGTGATGTCCTATACCAGCACAATCTTTGGAATCCCTCTCTTTCCGGTGTTATTCGATTCATTCATGTACCCCTCCGCTAATAGTACGCTAGCTCTTCCACTAACCATACATTCAATTGTACATTAGCTCTTCCACTAACCATACAATTGTCAGCACTCAGGATGTTACATGCCCACCAGCTTCCGCCTGGTTCGTCCTCGAACCACACCGTACTGGATGAGAGGCCCTGCTCTGATACCACTTGTAACGCCCGACCACTTACAAGCTTCAACGACTATCCCCACACACTAACACGAGACTTTTCAGCGTGTTTTGTCCTCACTCGTACACTTCCCGGGAAAACTTCCCAGGAGGTCACTCATCCCTGAATTGCTCCAAGTCAAGCACGCTTAACTGTGGAGTTCTTCCGATCGGGCTACCGAAAAGTAGATGCATCTTGTTAGTATAGGTAGTACCAATTAATTCTTATAAGCTATCCTCAACTGTGTTGTCCTATACCAGTACAATCTTTGGAATCCCTCTATTTTCGGTGTTATTTGATTCATTCATGTACCCCTCCGCTGATAGTACGCTAGCTCTTCCACCAACCATACATTCAATTGTACATTAGCTCTTCCACTAACTATACAATTGTCAGCACTCAGGATGTTACATTCATCATATTACATACTTCAATGTTACATCAGTTCTCCATATTATAAATTACAACTTCAAATAGGCATATTACAATTTTCCTTCAAGTATACATAGTAAATGCTCCAAAATAAAACATGATAATCAAAGACTAAACTTAGACAAAATACATCATGAACAAAATGATACAATAATCCTAATCATATGCATTGTTCATGACCTAAGTCTAGCCTAGGCCCAATGGCCAACAAAATGCAAAATAGGTAAAAGTCCTTCTGCTTAACCTACGGGCTTCTTGTCCGCCGCCCCAACACCACTGCTATCTCTTGAAATAAAGTCCCCAAAGTGGGGTGAGATATACGAATATATCTCAGTAATCCAGAGGTTCTGGAGAATACTCCGCCCAATGGCTCACTTCGATGCATATAAATAATACAGCATAACATCTGAAAACGGGATAAAGCAAGGAATTTAGTGAAATAGGGGAGCATAGGGATACAAAATACGACGAAGCTGGAATGGTTAACGCCAAAACCACGCAACGTCCAGCCTATTGGGCCTCGGCATATAAGCCTACGGGTTTCAAACCAAGGCGTGTTCCCAGAATATCAACCAATGCACCCTCCATCCATATCCACCCGAGACTTCCTAGTGTGCTCCTATCTGGATCACACACCACGACCCCAGGTCAACTGGAACTCCCTCACAGAGACCTATCCAGTGGAAGTCCGTAACGCCCGAAGGCAAACAGTCTACTGGCCAAAGACACGGTACATCCTATGTACCACAACACATACAATATGCATGAGCATGTTATCCTATTATTCACATACATTTCCTATCATTACCCTCAACGGGCATGATGAAACACACAAGGGGATCAAACCCCAGTACCAAGGGATTACCTTACTAATCACCTTCTCGTAGCTCCAATGCAATACTTCCCCGAGCTAGGTACAAACTGAAATGCCTACACATAGGACATTCCTAATTTAATTTCCATTCACTAACACATGCAATATATCAAGCACATAAGCATGGTTTCAAAATACTTATCACGATCCCTTTTGGTTTGGGACCAAGGCCAAACCACCGAGCTCACAGTTCAGGGTTCAAATCCGCGGGAGATAACCTACAATGACCATATACGGATCATCAAAACACGGTAAACCCACCAAAGTCACAAAACGTCAATTTTCCTCCCCTACCAAGTGAGGTTCGGCCATAATAGTGTTAAAATACAAATTATTTTTCTTTATTTTCTTTTTATTTTTCTTTATCATCCTAGGGCTACCACAATGTCATTTTAGGTGTCACTTTTCATTTTACACCATCCTAACATCATTTTGCCATTTATTTCACTCTAGGCACAATTTCCATTTCTACATAATCCCACCATTTTTCCTTTGATTTTCAAAGCATCAAATCGTCACACAACCCTTCTAATTACCATTTAACAACACAACACATCAATCATGAAATTTCCCAACATTAAATTCCTATTTTTCCTCTCATGGCCAAAATCCACATTGGCCTACACCAAGGATCATGCAATTCAATTCAACTACTCCACACCTCATACAATCCTATTATTAACTCATACAACCATACAACAACTCAATTACACAATTCTAAAACCCATCAACTTCACAAAGTCATGGCATTTCTACACAAAATCCACTAAGTTATCATCCAATTTTCCCAATAAATTTTATGACATATATCACTCCAAAACATCATTCTAAATCACTTTCATCTAATACACATTTTCAATTTGAGCTCTCTAACTACACCGATTCATACAAAGTGACTCTAGGGTTCATAAATTAAATCAATGAATCCAACCAATAAAATATGATGAAACTTACTCAATAGCTTGGCCTAGGACTCCTCCATAACATACTAAACCATTGGAGAACCAAACCACTCCATGAGTGCAAATCTAAGCATGTAGGCCGCGGGTTTGGGGGGTTTTTCTTCTCAAAATCTAGTGAGTTTCATGGCTCAAGACTACCACCATTGTGTTTGGGAAGTGATTTCCAACAAGTTTCAAGACAAACTTTACTTGATTTTGTTGTGTTTTGAGTGAGTTAGGGGAGAAGGAAATTTTGAAAGGGAATGGGTGTGGGGAAAGAGAGAGTCGCGGGTTTGTGGAGAGAGAAGAGGGGAGGAGATGATGAATAGTGGGCAATGCACATGTGGCATGTCATACTTAAGTGGGGTGGGTCCCACCGACACCTCATGCGTTTCAAATTAATTTAAATCTCCCGCCTAATCCACTAAACGTCCATAATTTCATAACCTATTTAGAAACTCTAATTTTTAACATTAACCATTGCTCTTTAATTACCCTTGATCAGATGAATCCGGAGCTTTCCGATCGTTTGGAGAAATTGCAGTTTTAAGTTGTTACGCGCGCCGTAGGCACGCTTCCCCAAACTTACTAATTTCCATCAATTTTCATCAGAAATCATATTTCATAGTCATATATACCATTTATAACTTATATCCAAACTTAGAGCTCAAAATTCAATCGGCACGCTTTACGGTGCAACTGTACCGCAGTATTTTTACCCGGTAAAACACTATTCACTGAATTTTTCGAAACTTGCCTAACCACTCAATTTTTTGTTTTGAATCCCTTTCTAAGGCTATTTTTATCATTTGAGACTTCCTACTCAATTTTACCTTCCTAGGGTTGTGTGTTTGGCTAATTATCGTTTTACCCTTTCTTTGTATTTTAACTTAATTTTTAGGATTTTCACTCATCCTTCCCTTTAATCCATGTTTAATATATTAATATATAATTTAGAAATGTGAGGTGTTATACTCCCCCCTCTCATGAAAGATTCTATTAGTCTCGATTATCTCTATAACATCTCGTGAGCTTACGATGCAATATCATTAATTATGGCATTAAGTGCAACATAAAATCAGAGTAATTAAAGTAGAAAATGCGAATAAACTTTTTCTTTTCTAATCAAGATATTAGATTCAAATAATGGTGCTAAGTAGTTCACACGTTCTTTATTTAATTAACAATCAAAAGGTTAAGCCCTTTAATCGCATTTATCACCGAACCATCATTACCAATTACAAGTTGGAAATTATATGACCTCACCATAAGTTTTAATAATTTACTACAATATAGACTATAAATCTTGGGCTTTTCGAAAAGGTATAACATTAATCATTTGGTTAAGTACAGCCCGAGTTATGCAATTCAAAAGTTGGTCGCTCCAATTCGGACTTTCGAAAATAGAGAATCAGTTACAAAATGCGTAACAGCCCGTTGTACACCGGTATTGTTAACATTGATTATGATATTAAGCGCAGTTACAATCACAACAATTCATTTATAAAAATGCAAGTAAACTTTTTCCTTATTATTACGCGAGCATTTAAAACAATAATAAAACGTAATAAATAAAAGATGTGATCGTAACTGAAAACTCATTGCGGAATAATAATATAAATTTCCTAAATACCATGTAATACTTCTCTCAAGTCACTAAGAGGTTCCCATAAACCCACTTAGTCAAAATCTCACCTTTACGATTTTTAACTATCCGAACATGATTCGGTATTCTGGTTACTGCGGAAAATTCGCATGTCGCGCACCTCTCATATTTTAGTATGTTATTCTAAACTTAATTATCTTTCTAACAAGCTATCACAAGCTTCAAAAAGTTCTCGTTTGCTCCGGATATCACTGTTTGAAGTTGGACAAGCAAATCTGCTAGCCAACCTCAAACAGGGCTCCAAATCTGCGCACCTCTCATATACAGCAAACTAGACACCTCAAGCTTCAATTTGACATATCATTCACCCAATTGGACCAAGAAATGAAGCGGGAATAATTTTTCCAAAAATCGACAGTGACAACCCCATGTGCAGGGGAGTTTTGGGCAGTTTGTGTTCATTGGCTTATACAAGGCATCGTGCTACTCCTATGGTTCTCAAATTTTGACAGAAGGTAGTTGACATATAAAGCTTTACAATGGTGTATGACACATTCCTATTGGACTTTTGTGGAGAGATATATGCTCTCCCAAAGTTCACACAAAATCTGCCAATTTATAGAAATTTTGCCAGAGTCTCCTTTGTTTTTCCAACATATCCCACTTTTAAAAGTGTGTTATCTATCCTCAATTTGTACCTAATAAACATGGGTGGAACTCAAGGACCAGCAATGCCTTGGTGCTCTTACAACCCTTCACAATTTATATCAAAAGCTTACTTTACAACTCATTGATTATATTATCAAATCTTAAACCATTTCAATCACATTAATTCCATTGCATGCATTCTTTTGGCATAAAACATAAATCATATCCTAGAATAGGCCTATTGCCCTTTCATCATATAACATGCTTCAATATTACACAAATTCTCAATATTACAAATGACAATGCTTCTTTACAACAATTACAACAATCCTTCAAATATACATGATAAGTCCTCAAAATAAATTATGTGCAATAATGACTAAAGTTAGACAAAATATGACATGAACAAATATGGAAGTAATAAATCCTAGATCACATGTAATGTTCATCTCCTAAGTCTAGCCTAGGCCCAATGGCCACAAAATACAAAATAAACTCCATCTACCATGCTCATCCTACGAGCCTCTTGCCCGGCGCTCCAGAGCCATTACCACTACCTGAAATAAAGTCCCCAAAACGGGGTGGGATATACAAATATATCTCAGTAACCCAGAGGTTCTAGAGATTACTCCGCACAATGGCACACTTCGATGCATATCAATAATATAATACAACATTCAAAATGGGATAAAGCAAGGGATTTAGTGAAGTAGGGAAGTATAGGGAATAAAATACGATGAAGCTGAAATGATCGATACCAATACCACGCAACATCCGGCCTATTGGCCTCGGCATATAGCCTACGGGTTCCAATCCAAGGAAGTGTTCCCAGAACATCAACCAAGGCACCCTCCATCCATATACACCCGAGACTTCCTAGTGTGCTCATCTACGGATGACACACCACGACCCAGGTCAACTGGAACTCCCTCATGGAGACTTATCCAGTGGAAGTCCGTAACGCCCGAAGGCAACAGTCTACTGGCCAGAGACACAGTATATCCTATGTACCACTATACATACAAATATGCATGAACATGTTATATTATACTACCAACATACACCTCTAACCATTACCTCCAAGAGGCATGGTGGAGCACACACAAGGACTAAACCCTAGTACTAAGGGAATACCTGATTAATCTCCTTCACTTGACAACTCCAAATTAATATGTCACCGAGCTTGGTACCACAAAAAATGCCTACACATAGGACATTCTCATTTCAATTTCCATCCACCAATACGTATACATGATTATAAAAGAATTCATGCACATATTCATAATCACTTACCACAATCCCTTTGGTCAAGGACCAAGGGCAACGCACCAAGCTCAAAAATCAAAGTTCAATTCTGTGGGAGGCAACCTACAATGATCACACAAGGATCATCAATACAAGGTGCAACCAACAAGCTTACAAGCACCAAAGTCCACCCCCCCACACAACAAGGTTCGACCTTATGGCCAACAATTTTCTTAATTTTATTTTATAGTTCCCAAGGTTTCCTAGACTTGCCATAACACTAATTCAAGTCCTCAATTTAATTTAAAACCATGCAAGCACCAATTTTCCCACATATCCTTCTTTAGGCCAATTTCTACACTTAGGCATCTCCATTGGTTCCACTTCCAATCCATATGCATCAAACCAACATACAGTCCATTTAAACACAATTCACAACTACACAACACCAATTACATGATTTTTACATCATCATTTCCTTACTTCCCTTCAATGGCCGAAATCAACAAGCATGCATACCAAAGGATTTCTAATTCATTTCAACACTTCCACACATCATACAATCTTATAATTAACTCATACAAATACTCCACAACTCAATTACACAATCCCACAACATATCCATTTCACAAAGTCTTGAGTTCCCAACTCAAAATTTTCCTAAGTTTTCAATTTTTTCTCCAATAAATTTTATGAGTTCAATCACTATAAAATATCATTCTAAGACACTTTTATCTAATACACATTTTCAATTTGAGGTCCACAACCACATCAATTTATGATCATATTAAAACTCAATCAAAATCAAGAAAACTCACCACCAATCAAGTCACAAGGCTCAAAGAAATGAGTTTCAAGTGTACAACCAAGCAAAACAAGCTCCAATGCTCTTGAGTTTCTCCAAAAATGCCACCCTCATCACAAAATGATCTCCTCACACACTCACTTTTAGGAGGACTTAATGATATGAAGAATGTTCACAAGAGGGAGGGGAACAACTTTGATGTTCAACAATTTTTGATTTGATGAGTGGAAGTGAGTGAAATCAAGGAAACAAGAAGCTTCCCATTCTTTTCCATGGAGGGCTGCATTTTGGGTGCTGTTTCACGGTGGAGGAGCTGCTGCCATGAGAGAGAAAGTGCGGGGAAAAATGCTTAAGTGACTTGGATTGCAACGTAGGCTCTAATAAGACGAAATACCACTAAAACAACTCATTTAACCCATTAATCACCACTTAATTCATGAATTATCCATTAAATAAAAATTTAACATTCAACAGAGTCCATTAATTACCCTTGATCAGATGAATCCGGAGTTGTCAGGTTGTTCGGTGAAATTACAGTTTTAAGCTATTATGCGCGTTGTGGGCACGCTTCCCCAAAAACCCTAATTATAAGCAATTTTCACCAGAAATCGCATTTCCTAGTCCTATGTACCATTTATAACTTATTTCCAAACGTAGAGCTCAAAATTCATTTGGCACGCTTTACGATGCAACTGTACTGCGATATTTTTTTCCGGTAAAAACATTATTCATCAAATTTCCAGAAACTTGTCTAACCACTCAATTTTTCGTTCTGAATCCATTTTTGGTGTTAATTTTTCCATTTGAGACCTTTTACTCAAATTTCTTTTCCTAGGGTTACGTGTTTGGCAAATGACCATTTTACCCTTTTCATGTATTTTGACTCTGAATTCAGGATTTTCATTAATCCTACTCTTTAATCCATATTTTAAAACATAATTATGTGTTTTAGAATTATGAGGTGTTATAAAATGGAAACAGATTTAATCTACATATCCAATGGTCCTAATATTTTTTAGTTTATAGGTCTTTGTGTTAGCTTCATGTAGGTTCAAAACTCACTCAATTTGGAGTTCTATAGCTCAAATTATGTCTAATTAACTAATGAATGTTCTTGCCTAATGCAGAGCAGGTATTTTTCATGAATTTAGAGTGTTGTAGCACACGTCAGAGCTCTTTAGCGCCCTCAACAACTATTTTCTTCATATTTAACGTGCTTTAGCGCATTCTAGCAAGCTCAACACGAAAAAATGACATTTCTAGGCCATTTAGCCCGCCCTGGGGAACTTTAGCACGCTCTCCAGCATATGAAGAGGCTCATTTCAGGCATTGGACCTCTATTTCAAGTATCAAGCATTCCCAAATGTACCTAATAGACCAATTCAACATTCTAACATAATATTTAACAACAAGATACACATTTCTTGCTCGAATTATATATCATTGCACCAACCATTAATCCATCACCATGTACATTTTATGTAGGAATTGTCCAAAAGTGATACATACCAAAATGTAAATTCATATATCTATCTCTTTCCACCACTCATCATCACCAAAATATATATCTCATTCACAATTAAGATTCAAGAGATACATCTTTTTGGATGCTCAAGTTTACAACACTTGGCATAATAGTCTTCCAAATGACATAAATACATATATGACCAAATCATACTTTCTCAAACTACAAAATACATAAAAATAGGTCCTAACATGCTTCTATGTCAAAAGAAATCAAATTACATAGTATTATGTCATCTATCCACAAGCTGGCCTCTTGCCAAGAGACCTTTCATCTCTGCCAGTCAATGCACCTGAAATATAATTCCTATATGGGGTGAGATACAATCTCAGCAAACTCAAGGTCCTTGGAGACTTCTCCAACCCTTGGGCTCACTTCCATGATATACAGATATTAAAACAGTATTATCTGGCATATTTTACATTAGTCCGTATATTTATATATATTCACATACATAACACTAGAGCTATTCCATCATCCATCTTGCCAACTGACAGGAATGCTCATATGGAACTTCCAAGATAGGTCCCTATGGATACTCCCTCTCTTATGATTTAACCACCAGGAGTTTGTCCATGGAATCTGGCTCAGGGAAAGTCCATATTTATTCTACTGACCAGAGAATCTATCTAATCATACAATCATATATACATAGCATATTATATTCTCATAATTAACCAATAACACCAAGTCTCAACATCAATGCACATCTTGTCATACAAATCATTACTCCTCACAAAGTATGGTGGAACATCAAAGCAAAAAACCTCCAAAGTTTAAGAGTTTACCTTTCTAGGCTTTGACCTCAATCTCCTTTTGGTTCCACCAAAGTCAATATCACAAAATCACCAACACAAATCCAACCTATTCAAATAAGGTGGAAATTAATCAACAATCACGCACAAACAACATATTCCTCAAGCTAGCATACTCCATATCTCAAGTTATCAATTTAGGAGCTTACCTTCAATTCCAATAACACAATACCTAACCCTATTCCTCCATAAGTTGCAATTGTGGATTCAATCTGTAATCACCAAGTGATTTGACACTCTACACATAATAACAAGGGTTTCAAACCTTAAACCCATACTCTTATATACCATTTTCGGAACCACCAAAATTACTTAAGAACCCTAAACATTTATTCATGAAACTCAACAAATCCTTGGAGAACAATGGTCTCTTATCTTATAACCACCAAAAGACTAGACTATGGAGGGTTCACAAGCTTCCAATGAAGTCGAAATGTCTTCCTTTGTTTGCTCTCCAAGGACCCACGGAAATGGTTAAGGGTTTGGGGCAATTTCCTTTCTTTCTCTACTAAGGTTCTCTCTCTAGGAATGATGGAGAAAGTACAAGCTAAAGTGGCTTCCTTTTCTCCTCTCTTGATCAATGGTGAGAAGATAAAGAAAACAACAATGGTGGCTCAAGGAAAAGGGTGTGTCGATGGACGTGGAAGAGAATGGAGAGGAAAGAGTGTGTGTATTTGGTTTATAAAATATCTTGAGTGGGGTTTAATCCTTTTGCTCCTTAGCTCTCTCCCTTTTTATGCCATTCAATCCTAATTATCTTGTTGGGGTCTTTATTGAATTGTAAAATATATGTTGAATTCTTACTAATGCATTATGAATTGCCAAAGTGTTTCGACAAATAACACACAACTTGTTGGAATTTGTGTCATGTTATCTTAATATTTTTGACTAGTTGTAATATGTGTCCATTTCATGTCTTTTACCTTGTCGATATTTATAACCTATACATCTTTAATATCCCATTTTCTGCATGGAGTGCTTAGTGCTAACAAAATCTTTTAATATATTACGAAGTTTGAAGGTAGAGGAAGACATGGGTAATTAGCATGTAGAAGACACCAAGAATGTTTAAAATCGAGTTGTCATTGAGCCTTTATTTATTGTTCTCATGGGCGGGTTTAGCAATCTTTAATTGGGAACTTTAAGTAATTCCAGGATGATATTTTGCTTATATTAATTTTTATATCTGATCCCATTTCATTAATATGGGCCAGAATAGAGAATGTTTTATGATATATACTTGTAAACAAATTAAATAAATAAAAATGCATTATTATGTTATGCAAACAATATTAATTTAAATAAAAAGTCTAATCATTTCTTTATTTAACATCAGTAGTAGATATACATGCTTTACTATTTTAAATACATTTAGAAAAATTACATGTTTTCCCTTCCTGGGAATAAAAAAGATCTTATTCCTGAAAAGACTTCATATGGTTTAATTACATTATAATTGATGCATAATATAGCTCTCTTTTTGTAAATTCTCTTTTAGTTGTTTTATGAATTCATTGTATGTCTTGATTATCTGCTCTTACTATTTTTATTTATTGTCCTTGAGTATTTGCGTTTATAGGAATGCCTCGGAAACCATGATTTAGTATGAGGCCTTTATCTACACCAGACAATATCCCTAGTGTTTCTACAGGGACTAATCTCGATGGTGGAGGAGCACACAGTGCTCCTATCTTTACCCCAGGTCCATCCAATTTAAGCAACAGAATGCAACATTCTATTGGTGAGGATGTTGGGAATTTGCAACCAACAAGTCCTTCTTCAATGCAGGATGCAAGACCATCCCAACCACAAGAACCTGCCAATGAATCCCAACCATCAGCTGCTAAGAAAAAAACCCAACCTACTGGATAGAGAACGTCATAGGTTTGTATCTTACCTCTTAATTTACGATCCTATTAATTTATTAATTAATATGTTTTTTATTTTGATATCTAATTTATCAATTCTCTTCAATACTTAGATGATCAAGGAGTAACATGGGAGCGGCGAGTGCGAGTTCAGGATGTTTATGTGCTTCCTGACAACCATAGAGTTATGCTGGAGTGGAATGAGAGAGACCAACCAACTGGCAACTCCGGTGGTCTGTATGGTTTTTTTTCAGGTGCAATTGTAGCTGAATGTAAAAATTTCCCAATCAATTATAAACAATGGGCCATGGTTCCAGACTATCACAAGAATCTTATTTGGGAGCGAATCCTCAAAGTATTAATCTTATTTTTTAACATCTAAATATTATACTTTGTTGTTTATTTTCTGACTTTTCATGTATTCATTTTTTAGGCTAAATTTGATGTCAGCACCGATGAACATAAAAAATGGATCATGATGGATATTGAAAAAAAATGGAAAGATAACCGAGCAAGGTTGTGGGGCATGTTTAAAAAGAGTGGCATGACCTTTGAACAAGGTGCTGAGCATCGTCCAAAGGGTATTCCAAGAGAACAGTGGGCTTCTTTTTTGCAATACAAAATGGATCGAGAAACAGAGTTAACTTCACATAATTATAAAAATGAAAATGTGTAATGTCATTACTAATATATATATATATATATATATATATATATATATATATATATATTGGCATAATGCAGAAAATATCTGGAAAAAAAACTGCAAATAGGGCTAAATAGTCTATACCACATACTTTAGGGACAAAATCAATTGCAAGAAGGATAACTGAAATGGTACAATTCTAAATTACTATAATTCATGTGTTATATGTCATCGTTCTTCTTGTCATAGCATGACTTTTGCTACTTTTCTTGTTTTCATTTTTAGGAAATTGAATTTGGCCACCCGATATCAAGAGCTGAAATGTATGCTGAATCACACAAAAAGAAGGATGGAACATTTGTTAATGAAGAGGCCAGACAAAAAAATGTAAGTACAATATATTTTTACCCTTGGATTATAATTCATGATGTGTTAGTATGTAATTTAATGAGCAATGCAAATATTTGTGGGAGCTATTGTTAGCCGCTCAAAATGATGGAAGTATGACTCAAGAAGAAGCTTATATTCATGTTTTTGGGAAGGAGCACCCAGGACGTGTACAAGGAATGAGATTTGGTATGTCCTTCCCAAGTTTTTGGTTCTAGGTCCGTTGGTTCCAGCTCAATAGCCACATAAAATGAAATTAAGGAGTTGAAATCTAAAATTCAATCATTGGAGGAAACAGTCGCATACTTGGTCCGAAGCTTTGGAGGTCAAATGTCGTATAATCTTGCACCCAATGGACCTCATCAGGTATTTTACTGGGGTTGTTTTACACAATGCTATTTTTAGTGTACTGTTTTTCATGGTGAGATTTTGAATGGGGTCATCGTGTGCTCTAAGTGTAAAATTTTAGTGCAGAGCCTTATTTATTTCCTTGAGTTTGTTATTGTTCCATTTGAAAATTAAGTAATTGTTTATATGAGAATTTTATTAAATTATTATGGTTGTTGTCTAAATTAATTAAGGTTAAGCCTTTTGAGTTGGTTGACCTTTGCCTTGGCATATGCATGTGTGTCTATTAACACTGACGTTAAATTGAAAGGAACAAAAAAAAGATGTCAGATAAGTTGTGATATGAGGAAAGACTTACAACTTTTATAAGTTAGAATTCAGTTTCTATTCAAGTATAATGACGAGAAAGATTACTTTAGATTGATTGTTTAATCATTTCATTTAAAATTTTGATGGCTGCTTTTACAAAAGGTAATATTGTATAACTTCCTCGGATTAAGATTCTATTAGTGCATTAATTATTTGTTAATGACCTAACACTCATGAGGAGAAATTTTTAGGTAGGCATTCTTTACTTTCAATAATCAAACAGCCAACATGCATTTTAGCATGAACTTTACAACCTTACTATGTTAACTTTGATTTGACTGCATATTTAAGAATTGTTTCATTGGTCCATTAATGTGTGTGTTTGTGTGTTTTTTATGTGGTACTTCAAAGAGTATCTGATGAATATAAAATCTACCTATATTTCCTCCCATCTGAAACACTCGAGTCACGTGTATCTCCCTCAATTTGTAATATGCACCTGTGAAATGCTAACATAGGAACGAATATTCAATAGAAGTTGTCTTCCTTCAACCATGACTCATGCTATTTAAGTGTAGTTAATCAAAATGCATCTTGCAAGTTATCTTTGCTTTTATGGTAATTGTAATCTGTTTCAGTTTAAATGTTGTCTGTGTTTTTCGTTTTACATAAGGTCTCTCTTTGTCATTAAAATGTTTTTATTTATCATTTGTAGACTCCAGATTTAGAATCCCCAAAAGGTATCAGAAGGTCTTCATCAGCCAACTATGACCCATATATTTGCAAACCAGCCACACAAGAACGACAAAATGAAGGATTAACAACTCCTCTTGATGACATTTTCATGGATGACATTTGAATTCTGGATATTTTGAAAAGTTGGGATGGCATTTTGTTGGACTTTTTTGTGATATTTAATTTCTGTTTACATTACAATGCTTTGGGATCTTTACTTTTTGTTTAGATTACAACACTATGGGATTACATTTTGTTGGACATTTTTATTATCTTTACTTTTGGTTTGGATTACAGTATGCTGGGAAGATATTTTGTTAGACTCTACTTTTAGGAGTAGATAATAGTACAAAACACCAGGTTTGGTGTTTTTGAACATTTAAGGTAATTTAGAGTAATGGTTCACTTAGTTGTTCACCTTGTTGATGAAGCTAAGCATAGAGGCCCTGTCCATTATCGGTGGATGTATCCAATAGAGCGGTACTTAGGACAATTAAAGTCCTACGTAAAGAGCAAAGCAAGACCAGAAGGGTCTATAGCAGAAGGTTACTTAGTGCAAGAGATTTTGACCTTCTGTTCAAGGTATCTAGATGATATTGAGACTAGATTTAATCGCCCAAATCGTGTTGATGATGCCCCAAATCAAGAATTGCCAAAAACACGAGTACATGAATTGTTTCCCCAAGTAGGGAAGCCGGTTGGTGGTTCTTCATATTTCAACCTCACACCAATGGAAATGCTGCAAGCACATAGACATGTCCTAATTAATTGTCCGGCAGTTGATCCCTATATGCAGTAAGCAATTATCACACTTCAATCATTGCAATTACTTTGAAGCTATGTATTAATATATTCTTAATCTTGTGTAGAGAATTTCGAAATGAGGTGCAGAGGCAGCTCAGACCCCCGTACACGGAATCCTGCTCATATTGATAAAAAGGTTCATAGAGAGTTTGTTGAATCGTTCTCTAAATGGGTGAGTACCTTTCTCATTATGTCCGTGAATAACGCATATATTAACTAAAGTCTATATTGTGATAACAAATGCTTAAATTTTTTCATATGTAGATTGTTAGAGATATTGACCTACTGAGTGAATCAGATAAAGATATTATGCTTTTTCTTGGTCAAGCTAGAAGGTTCAATGCATATAATGTAAATGGGTGCAAATTTTGAACCTTGACACGAAATCGAGGCTTGAAAACACAAAATAATGGGGTATTTGGTACATTTGGAACTAGAAGTTATTCAAGTAATAGTGATAGTCAAATGAGGTTTGGAGATGTCTTATACTATTGGAAACTGATAGACATCATAGAGATCAACTATAATTGCTTATTCACAGTTATTTTGTTCAAGTGTCAATGGGCTAATACCTCTAATCCTAGAGGCATCAAAAAAGATAATCTAGGATTTACTTCAATTAAATTCACCAGACTAATACATACAGGTGAACATGAAGATGATGAGCCATACATCAAAGCATCTGAAGCTCAAATGGTTTATTTTATGGATGATCAGAAAGAAAAATGTTGGAGCATACCTATTCATTTGAAACCAAGAGATTTGTACGACATGGGTGAAGATGAAGAAGACATTATGCCATCCATTGAGTCATATCCATCCCAAAACTTGGAACAAATTTTGTCTGATGATGCTATGCATATTCAGTTAACAAGACCAAATGTAGATGATGAAAATCCCACTTTGACCGTTAATGAACATGACAATGATTAAACTGTTATTCTGAACAACAAGACCAATGCAACTCAATTGGATAATTTGTATTTTGAAACCAAAATGTAATAAAATTATGCAATTTTGTCTCACATTTGATAAATTGTTGATTCATGCGATTTTTGTTTTTCATGTTTTATTTATGGCTAATTCATGCATAATATTGCTCTCTTTTTGTAAGTTATCAACAAAGTTTTATGAATTCATTATTTGATTCAATTGATTAGTTGTTCTGACTATTTTTACTTATTGTCATTGAGTATTTGGATTTATAGGAATGCCTCGGAAACCATGATTCATTATGAGGCCTCAATCCACACCAGGCAATATCCTTAATTATTTATGCAAGGACTAATACTGAAAGTGGAGCAGCACATAGTTCTTATATTTTGACACTAAGTCCATCCAATATAGGCAATGAATTACAACATTCAGTACATAGATGTGTTTCTGCAACCAACAAGTCCTTCGGTGCAAGCTGCAGGACCATCACAAATTTTTAAACCATGTTTAGGTTCTGTTAGCAGTTCCTAGAATTTTTGGGATTCAGATGCATGTGTATGTAATTTTAATATCTTTATTTTCTCTTGTTTTTTTTTTCAGATTACCCAGGTTAAATTTTAGCACAAGATTAAGAAAGGGATGGCTTTCGCACTAGGACTTCTTGCCATCAAGGTAATTTGATTTTTCTATTATTGCTATTTTGGCATTATTATGTATTTTATACCTTGTATTTTGCATTTTTTTTAATTTTTAATATGTTCCTTAGTGTTTTGTATGTTCTAAAGTATATTTTGATGTTTAATACGATTTTGCAAATTGAGATTAAGATAATATTTTGATACCAATTATTTGTTATATTTTAATGGAAGGTTTATTTTATGTTGAATTTGCTTCTTGTGTGTTAATATGTATATTAATTTGTAATGTTATTAATTTTTTTGTTATTGGAGTATTTTTGTATCATTTAATCCATTGAACACTTTGTATCTGTGATTAGTAATCTTATGCTTTTGTCCCTAATTAGAGGCTTAATGGTCTATTGGTGCGAACAATTGAATAATGAATATCTCATGGAACAGAGAAGAAAATTGCCTTGTGATCCGAGCTCTAAACCCAGACAAGTCTATTGATATGTAAAATAATTGAAGTAATGCTAATAAAGTTGTTTCACCTAATACTGTATATTTTTTTTTCTTTAGTACCGATTTGTTGACCATGGTGTCAACGTGACTCTTCCATGGCTAAAGTCTTATCTTCCACCCATCTTGTAAATACTAAAGAATGTGGAATGATTAGCCCAATTTTGTATTTGTTTGTCGTGGTTAGTGGGCATAAAAAAAGAAGAGTAATTGAATTGGATATACATAGGTGACTGAGTTTAGGTAATAGTACTAGTAATATGATATTCAGAATTTTATATATATATATATATATATATATATATATATATATATATATACGAGTTATATGTGCTAGTTACATGTAGCTGTGGTCGTAGTATTTTTAAAATAATGTTTTAAACAATTACATATGTTTAGGTTATTGTTTTGAGACGTATTCAAATATAACTATAACACATATATATTATATGTATTATTTTATCATATTCTATCTTTTAGTTAAGTTCTGCTTTCCTAGTGTGTTCTACCTATTGGAAAACAATTGGTTTCATATTGAAGTGATAAAAACCACATGCCGTAAATGTTAGCAACAATGTTATCTTTGTGTGTAGATTGATTGATCTAAATCCCAATAATATGAAAATTCTCTCAACAATAATATTCTTATATGTGCTCATTTTGTTGGAAAAATCAAATTTATCTTCCTATTGCAAATTGGAAGATCAGAAAAAAAACAAAAACCAAAAGGGAATTTCGATTTGAAATGATAACATTTTTCTTACTTTATTTTATTTTGTTTGTTCTGCATGAAGTATCTGCTTTGATAACTGTGTACACTAAACGGTGATACCAAAAGTTGTCTCATATTATTTGTTTATTTAGAAAACTGGTTTTGGTCAATAATTAACTCAATTAATGGCGAAGGGGTAAATATAAGTTAATTAAAATATGGGACAAAATGATTTTAAAATGGGACATTTTATAATCATTACTTTTGTACTTTTCCACGATTGTCTTTCAATTTAAAACAAAGAATTTAAAGTAATAGTCATAATCATGAGATATAGTAACACACGGATCTACATCAACTTTATGATATTCTAAATGACTTTGTTTATAGCATCAATAATATAATTTGTTTATTGAATAATAAAATAATAAATATTACAATATTAACATACATTAATTTTGTATTTTTGTTTTTGTAAGTAGATTACTGTATTTTGTATTCTGGTGCAAATATGTATAAAATAATTGAAAACCATAAATTTTTCCTTTTACCCTTTTACTTTTGAGATTATATGGTAATTGTAATATATTATTGTGTCGTTGCTCCCTTTAATTCAAATTAATTTGATAGGACTTGTATAACATGGCTTAACTAATGATATTAGCCCTGCAAATGTGATTACAATCTATGATTGTATTCTTCCACTAGCATTTTAGCTTCCTTCTCAGTGAGGGTATATCGAAATACTTAATAAAATTTAAGGATTCTCTATGCTTATTATTAGTGAATTATTAAAATTTAATGAAATTTACATTATTTTTGATTGATTAAAATTTATAAGTTTCTGATTGCATGGTTGAAGTTTGGGAAGCATTTGTCTCTAGTCATGTGTGTTACAAGGCTAGTCATACTATATATTGTTTTGTTCAATTTATATTGTTTGTAAATGAGCTGAGTAGCTTGGTTGATTTCCATTTGCAGGCCAAAGCATTAGGAACTTGGTTAAAGATGACTTCATTATCAGGAAGCTAACTAAGATTCATTCTCGTTCCCGCGCTCGACGAATGAAAGAGGCCAAAAGGAAATGACCCCACTCTATTTACGGTATTGAACTATTTTTAATCTAAAGTTGGTTCGTGTCGAATGAATTGGTGCTCTTTACATATTGGCATGTAGTCCCTGTTAGTTTGTGAGTGGTGCTAATCTCAATCTACTTGTTCAATGTTTTCATCATTTAGACATTGTATAATTGATAGGATTCTGCTGAGTTGCATTTTAATTGGAAAGACCAACATAATAGTCGTGAAAATTAGTTTAAGGAGCTCGAGTTATTATGAATACTAAATATATTTGAAATATTTCTATATAGCTTGACATGAATTGCTATATGGTCCTAGCTGAAATGCATTATTTGGTAATTATAACTTTGCCTAAATAAACAGGTAAGAGGAAGGGAACAAGAGAGGCAAGGCTTCCCACCAAAATCCTTTAGATGAGGAGGATGTGTGTCCTTAGATGTTTGCTTCGCAAGTGCAGGGAATCATTGTGGAAATCGGGTTGTCTAGCATGGAATAACTTTTGCAACTTGAAGGTGGTTTTTTAAGTAATCTTTACCACTAATAAATAATACATTCATATTGAGGTTAATAATATAACACCTCGCAATTCTAAATTATATATTAAAATATTAAACAATGATTAAAAGGAAGGATTAGTGAAAATCCTGAGAATTAGGCCAAAATACAAAGAAAGGGCAAAACAGTAATTAGCCAACACGCAACCCTAAGAAGATAAAAATTGAGTAGAAGGTCTCAGATGATGAAAATAACCCTGGAAATGGATTCAGAACGAAAAATTGAGTGGATAGACAAGTTTTAGAAAATTCAGTGAATAATATTTTAACCGAATAAAAATATCGCGGTACAATTGCACCGTAAAACGTGCCAATTGAGTTTTGAGCTCTAGGTCTTGAATACAAGTTATAAATGGTTTATAGAACTAGGGAATATGATTTCTGATGAAATTTGACAGAAATTAGTAAGTTTGGGGAAGCGTGCCTACGGCGCGCGCAATAACTTAAAACAACATTTTCTCCGAACGACCGGAAAACTCCGGATTCATCTGATTAAGTGTAGTTAAAGAACAATGGTTAATGTTAAAAATTAGAGTTTCCAAATAGGTTGTGAAATTATGGACGTTTAGTGGAATCAGAGAAAAATTCAAATAAGTTTGAAACGCGTGAGGTGGCGGTGGGACCCACCCCACTTATGTAGGACATGCCACATGTGCATAGCCTCACTATTCATCATCATTTCTCTCTCTCCCTCCCTTTGAAACCCGCGGCTGCCCCTCCCCCATGGACACACACACATTTGATTTTCTTTCTCTCTAAATCCACCAAATCCTAACCAAATCCATTGATTTTTGTGTTGAAATTCATTGGAAATCATCTTCTAAAGCCATTGGTGGTACCTTTGAACCTTGAAAACCAATAGAAAGTGAGATATTTCCTCCCCAAGGCCGCAGCTCATAGTGTTAGATTTGTGTTCATGGAGTTGTTTGAAGCTCCAATGGTTTAGTATGTCTTGGAGGAGTCTTGTGCCTAACTTTTGAATAAGTTCCTACACCTTTTCAATGGTTTAATCTTTGGATTTAATTCATGAACCCTAAAGGGGGTTTTGTTGATTTGTGTTGTTAGAGAGCTCAAATGAAAAATGTGTATTAGATGATAATGTCTTAGAATGATGTGTTAGAGCTATAAATGCAATGAAAATTATTGGTGAAAAATATGATTTTTAACTTAGGAAAATTTGATGGTGCCATGACTTTGGGTTTTGAAATTGTGTTAGGATTGTGTTGGTGAGTTGTTGTATGATTGAATGATGTTATAATGGGATTGTATGAAGTGTGGAATAGTTAAAAATTGATTGAAAATCCCTTGGAGTACCCTATGTTGAATTTCGGCCATTAAGGGAAAAAAAGAGGAATTTAGGTTGAAAAATTATTTGGATGATGTTTTGTGTAATTGTATGGTAATTAGATGGGTTGTGTGGTGGTTGGAAGGTTGGAAAACCAATGGAAAAATAATTGGTAGTGTTGAGTGTTTAATTGGACCTAGAGCAAAATATTAGGCAAAACGACGTTTTAATGACGAAAAATAAAAAGTGGCACTTGATATGGCCTTTTGGTGACCTAAGGATGCCTAAGAAAATGAGAAAGAAAATTTAGAAAAATAAAATGTAAATTAACACCTTGTTGGCCGAACCTACCTAGTGTGGAGGGTGATTTTTGACGTTTTCGTATTTTGATAGATTTGCCGTGTATTGATGATTCGTACATGGTTGTTGTAGGTTGTCGTACGTAGATTTGAACCCCGAACCGTGAGTTCGGTGGATTGCCCTTGGTCCTGGACCAAGTGGGATTGAGGTAAGTAATTGGAACCATGCTTGTGTAATTGATGACTTGCATGTGGTGGTTGAAAGGTTGGAAAACCAATGGAAAAATAATTGGTAGTGTTGAGTGGTTAATTGGACCTAGAGCAAAATATTAGGCAAAACGACGTTTTAATGACGAAAAATAAAAAGTGGCACTTGATATGGCCTTTTGGTGACCTAAGGATGCCTAAGAAAATGAGAAAGAAAATTTAGAAAAATAAAATGTAAATTAACATCTTGTTGGCCGAACCTACCTAGTGTGGAGGGTGATTTTTGACGTTTTCGTATTTTGATAGATTTGCCGTGTATTGATGATTCGTACATGGTTGTTGTAGGTTGCCGTACGTAGATTTGAACCCCGAACGTGAGTTCGGTGGATTGCCCTTGGTCCTGGACCAAGTGGGATTGAGGTAAGTAATTGGAACCATGCTTGTGTAATTGATGACTTGCATGTGTTGTATGAATTTTAAGTAATTGGGAATGTCCTCTGTATGGGCATTTATGCTGTATAAAGAGCTCGAAGAATATATTATTGGGAGCTAAGTGAAGAGGACTAAACAGGTAACCTCTTGGTACTGGGGCTTGATCCCCTTGTGTGTTCCACCATGCCCGTTGAGGGTGATGGTAGGAAGTGTATGTAAGTAATGTAGAATAACATGATCATGCATATAGTATGTATGTTGGTAAATAGGTGTACCAAGTCTCTGGCCAGTAGACAGTTTGCCTTCGAGCGTTGCGGACTTCCACTGGATAGGTCTCCGAGAGGGAGTTCCAGTTGACCTAAGGTCGTGGTGTGTGATCCGGATAGGAGCACACTAGGAAGTCTCGGGTGTATATGGATGGAGGGTGCCTCGGTTGGATGTTCTAGGAACACGCCTTGGTTGAGACCCGTAGGCTTATATGTCGAGCCATTAGGCAGGACGTTACGTGGTATTGGTAGCGACCATTCCAGCTTCGTCGTATTTTATATCCCTATGTTCCCCAGTTTCTCTAAATCCCTTGCTATATCCCATTTTCAAGATGTTATTTTATGTTATTTATATGCATCAAAATGAGCCATTGGGCGGAGTTTTCTCCGGAACCTCTGGGTTACTGAGATATATTCATATATCTCACCCCGTCTTGGGGGCTTTATTTCAGAAGGTAGCAGTGTTGCAGGAGCGGCGGGCAAGAAGCCCGTAGGATAAGTCGTTGGAGGACTTTATACATTTTGCATTTTGATGGCCATTGGGCCTAGGCTAGACTTAGGGCATGAACATTGTATATGTTGATAGGATGAGATTTATGGTCATATTTGGTCATGCTATTTTTGCCTAAGTCTAGATACATGTAGTTTATGACATTTGGAGACTTATGAATTATGTTGTAATTTGGATAATTATAAATATTGTATTTAGATCTTGTGTAATGTGAAGCATATGTAATATGATGAAAGAGAAATAGGCCTATTTTAGGATTATGATTAGGTGTATGATTAGCAAATGCATGCAATTGGACTTTGATGATTGAAACGCATTAAGTATTAATAAAGGAAGCAACGTGATACGTATTGTATAAGTAAAATAAACTGTGATGGGTTGTAAGTGCCCCAAGACATTGTTGGTCCTTGTGTGTGCCACCCAATGATTATTAGGTACATTTGAGGTCTTAGATCACATTGGCAAATTTGGGGATTTTTGTAAAAACAAAGAAAACTCTGGCGAAATTTCTAGAAATTGGCATAATTTAGGCGAACTTCGGGAGAGCATATCTCCGTCCACAGAGGTCCGATAGGGACGTTCCATACGCCATTTTGAATATTGAGATATCCTCTATCTTGTGGTAAAATTTGGTAAAAACCTGGGTTGTACGTCCGCATGTAGAAGGCATGGAACGTAGACTGCCCATTTGCTTACTACACATGTGGCAGTTCTGGACCGGTTTTGGGAAATTAATTCCCGCTTTGTTCCTTGGTAAAATGAAGTGTATGATATATCAAATTGAAGCTTGAGGTGTCTAGTTTTTTGTATAGCAATTTGAGAGCAATTGGCTAAGTGGATTTTCTGCAGTAATTCGTGGAGTGAGGGATGTTTAGAGCTATTTTGGGGTTGGTTGGCAGTTTTGCTTGTCCAACTTCAAACGGCGATATCTGGAGCAAACGAGCTCTAAATAACTCTTGTGATAGCTTCCCAGGAAGGTAGTTGAGTGTAGAATAACATATCAAAATATGGGAGGCTTGTAGAATGTGGTTTATCTGCAGAAAATTAAAGACCGAACCATGTTCGGAAGAGTAGAAAACGTAAAAGTGAAAATTATGCTAAGTGGGTTTATGGGAACCCCTTAGTGGCTTATGGGAAGTAAAATAAGTAATAAAATTAGTTTAAATAATTATTCCGCAAAGATTTTACAGTTACGGTCACAGATTTTAATTATTACGCTTTTTATTGTTTTAAATGTTCGCGTAATAAACGAAAAAAATTGACTCGCATTTTTATAAGTGAATTGCTGTGATTGTAACTACTCTTAATATCATAATTAATGTTAACAATACCGGTGTACAACGGGCTGTTACAAATAAGATGACACTAATCCTTTATTTACATTTTTAAATGCATTTTCCTTGATAAAACTTTGTTTAGATATGTTTTTTCTGATAATTATCTACTACTCTGGTGCTTTTAACTTCGATCTGCTTGTATTATCAATTTATAGAATATATTAGAAGGGCATAATTATTGCCAGTGTTTTAGATTCATGCACTTTTTTGCTTTGTGCTTATTGGTTGTTATATAGAAGTATATTTAATGAATGCAGCTTGCAAGATGTACATTTATGTTGATTGAAATGTCTTTAGATTTGAAATGCCTCTGCAGTACTTGTAATTTATGGCACTTGTAATTTGTTCCAATTTAAATATAATCGATTAAGAGGTCTTTATTTGTCATTAAAATATTGTCTTTATTTGTAATATGTAAGCTTATGTTTGGAATCCTCCATTGGTATCAGAAGGTTTTCACCAAATATTAACATATCATCCACACAACAAGGTCAAAATGAAGGATTAACAACTCGTCTTGATGACTTTTCATGGATGACATTTAAATTCTAGATATTTTGAAAACTTTGGAATGACATTTTATTGGAATATTTTTGTGATCTTTAATTTCTGTTTAGATTACATTTTATTGGGGTTTTGAGATCTTTATTTTGTGTTTAGATTATAGCATTATGGGAATACATTTTGTTGAACTTTTTTGTGATATTTACTTAGTTGATATTTTGTTACACTTTTTTGTAATCTATACTTTATGTTTAGAGGATAGTACAAAACATCAAGTTTGATATGATAAATGACATTTTTATGAATGATCCTTTTTTGTTAATAATTTTAATTATATTTGGACGACATGTTATCGTGGTTTCATTGCTAGTAAAAAAACTTAAAATATATTTCAATAAATTATGTATGGCAATAATATTGTACATTTAAATAAATTTATAAAATAAAAAGTATTTCAATAATAAAATAATAACAAATCATTATTATTCAAATTTAAACAAATTGGATTTTTGAAATATTTCATACTCAAAAAATTGATTAATTTTTATTTAAAATCATCGAATAAAATCATAAAAAGTATTATATAATTTTTTTAATTAAATTATCAAAAAATTTAAATTAATTTTCAAATTATTATTTAGAGGTGGGGTTATAAACCGCCTCCAAAAGGAAATATCAAACTGCTTTAAAAAATCATGTTGCTTATGTAGAGGCTGTGACGAATCGCCTCCAAAGAAAATACAAAGGCGGTTATAAACCGATGTGAAATATCTTATGACTTAATTAGAGGCTATGACTAACCGCCTCGAAAAGAAAATACAGATGCGCTTATAAACCGACGCGAAATGCCTTATGACTTAATTAGAGGCTATGACTAACCGCCTCGAAAAGAAAATACAGACGCGGTTATAAACCGACGCGAAATACCTTATGACTACTTAGAGGCTGTGACTAACCGCCTGCAAAAGGAAATACATAGGCGATTTCTAACCGACTCCAAAACCTTATTACTTATCTAGAGGCGGTTCCGAACCGCCTCCAAAAGTAATATATAGTAAATTTGATGATCATTATGTGGCGGCCACACCGCCTTCATAACCGTCGTTATATTGATCTCGGCGATCATTTCAGCAGTTATTTTGACCGTCGTTGATTCCTTCCCGACGATTGATTTGGCGACGTTTGTTTAACCTCCGCACTACTATTTTCGTGACGGTTCTAACCACGTCAAAATGTTAATTCAACCGTCGCAAAATACACCTTTTGTTGTAGTGTAAAACTATAGGCATCAATGGTGGAACAAGAATTTTGTCTTGGGGGAGGGGGTGAGGTTTCACAAGGATAGCAAAACTTAAGAGAAAAACTAGAAAAAAAAAAAAAACAACATGCTTCCTTCACATTTTAAGATAGGGTGTCATCGCCCATCCTAACCCAAGGGGACTTTGGCATTGATAGGCACATAGCTTACAAATTTTGAAAGAGTAATAATATATATTACCATCATTTATCTTGACATACATTTTGATTAAATAATTCTATAATGTACTACAACTTGTTTTTTCAACCGTCTATAGTTTATAGATATAGCATATGTAACTACCTTTTTTTTCAAAACATGAAGAGACACTACAACAAAAATGATATTTTTTAATATACAAAAATGACATTTAACCACAACAATTTAGTGATGACTAAAGTACATACGTTGCAATTAGGGTGTTGTAGTTGTCCCTTTAATCCATCTAAATGCTCAGGCTTCTCTGCTGACCATAACTCAAGCTTAGCCAAATACAAAAAGCCCTTCCAAGACCCATCACCACAACGACTTCTCTTCTAAAACTTGAAGAGCATTCCCTAAAATCAAACCAACTTATTGGCCTCTTAACCCTTTTTCTAAGTTGAGATTCTTATCAACTATAAATATTTGTTTGCTTGTAATTATTATTTATGCTATTATTTGTTTTATTTAAAATATAGATTTTTTTTAAGTTTATTTCCTTTTACTTTTAGAATTAATTTATAAACATTGGATAATATTTTTACTAATTTTTTAATGTCATAAGCAAAATAATTTTATTTTGATCAATAATTTTATTTGCTACTCGTTTTTGTTATAATTTAATTATAAAGAGAAAACGACATGATAAATTTAGATCCCACTGTATAGAGAAACCATACAACGAAGTTTAAATCTCCAAATGTTGAGATGTCTAAATCCCTAGAAGTTTTTTCAGTTACTAACACCGATTTGAGAATCAACTTCTCACTCTATTTTGTTACTTATCGCTCCATCTATTTGGAGATCCTTTTAAATCCTTCATCCTTCTAATCTGATTCAAGGCTTGAGTCGAGGTTCGTTGATTCAAGGTTTGCTCTCTCTTTCCCTATTCCTCACATCAATACAAGTGTTTTTTTATCTGACATGAATTTCGTGATCAAATCTAATAGCTTGATCTACAAATTTTAAGATAGGTTTGCTATCTCTTTCCCTAATCATATCTCTGTCTCTCTTTTTAATTAATTTAATCAATATAAGGCTTACCACGCTAATATAAGAGAAACGCTAAGTAAATATTACAAAAAGACAAAGAGGGAGGAGGGTGTTAGAAACTTAGTATAATTGAGGATGTTGTAATTGATCATACCATGTGCTTATGTCTGTGGTTGTTTTGTTTTGCGAATATACTTCTTATAAGTTGATATACTTGTCCACGAGTATACGTCACATGGAAGCCACTACTACAATGACAAGATTACTACCTATAGGGAATGTTCGTAAGATTGTAGAGCAAGCCAAGCAGACATGCTGAGCTTGCAAGTTAAGCAATAACTTAAAATTGTATCAAGGATTCAAGCTTGTACTGTAAAGGGTTCAGAAAGAGGAAATAATGATACTGAAGGATACATGATTGGGTAAATTTTATTTATGAAGTACTTTCTATATGTATTTTTTAATTGGGTTACTCCATGCTTGGAGGTGAAGCTAAAGGGACCGACATAACATTGTACATTAATTATACGGAACTTTAAAAATCTCAAGAGATTACAAACGGGGTGATTTCGAAATTATAAATCTGACCTTGGGTTGCATAAATGAAATAGAAACTCAAAGGACGATTTTTAAATAGAATCTTGCTTAGTAGGCCAATTAACGAAGAATTGAAATTCGCAGCATGCTTCTTTCACAAAAAGGGAGGCCAATTACGTAGTGAACGATATATGTTTGGATAAATTGGTTAACCAGTAATTCTGAAGCATGAACTCTCATTCGAGAGTAGCTGTTATGGGAAAAATAATTTGATTGTTTAATAGCATAAGGGTTGCTCTATCCTAGCCCCACATATAAAGCATAAGGTAGTCTTTTTATATTGCAGAATATTTTTGTTAAGAATGCACTTAAGAGGTATGTTTAGAGCTTACTGATAGCTTAGAATTTCCTACTACATAAATTTCTTTTATGGTTTGATATAATTTTTTTTTTTTTTTTATCAACTGTAAATAAATTATTATATTTTGTATATACTTAAACTTAAAAATAATTTAAATTTTAAAATAATATATTTTTAATATTTAACCTAAATGCGTATTTCTATGATAGACAAATGACATTTTTTTGAAAACAATTATTATTTTTTAAATAATAAACCGGTGACGCTTTGTAGAGTTTTAGAGATGTTTGAACTTTTAATAATAATGCAGAGAAGGTCCCTTTCGATTGCGTTAGTTTGCCTACTGTTTCTAATTTTCCAATTCCATGTTCTTCAAGTCAACAGTACCATAATAATAAAAAAGGGATTGATATTTTTAGGAGATAATTTTATCTCTGCTGTACATATAAAATTATGTATATTTCATATTTTTTTTGTCTTTTTTCTTTTAAAATAGTCCCACATTGATCCTATGCACTTTTATGAGTACATAAAAAATAAAATTATTTTTTATAACATATAAAAAAACATTAATTCCTAATAATATAATAACGCTCACCAAGAAATGAAGGGCCTGTTTAGAGTACTAATAAAGAAAATAGTATAGGATAAATTATTATATCCTATTTTTATCTCTTGTTTGGTGGGTCAATAGGATATGATTAGCTTATCCTATTGCTTCATTTTATCTTATCTAATACATGATTTCTTATCTTATTAGGGAAGCTGGGTTAGGATTCAATAGGATAGGATACCAATATTGAATACCCAATATATCTCAACGCTACCCAATACATCCCACGCTACTCAATATATTTATATTTATTGCATTATATTTTATTTTTTTTCTCTCCTTTCTCTTCTACATAATCTTATAAGATTGCTAATCAATGCTCATCAAACACAGGACATGATATAGATTTATCAGTCTCATATCATATCTTATCCTTATCCGTCCCATATCATATCATATCTTTATCCTATCCACCAAACGAGTCCGAAAGCCTTATCAACCTCATATCATATTCTATCCTTATCTTATCCACCAAATCAGTCCGAAAGCTCAAAGCTTCGGGCTACGAACAACTCCCCCACATAATGATGACGGTTTTAATAATTACGTGACACCCAGGAAATATTAAGTTTGACTATTCATACTAGCAAGTCCCCGAACCCAATTTATATTAATAAAGGTTATTGTTGCTCAACAAAAAATGGGAGCAAAGCAATAATGAGTCCGGCGTCAAACTCAGAAAGTGAAGAAACCTTTGTAGCTGTTTCTACGGATGATGATCACGAGTACTTTCAGTTTCGGAAAAGCACTTTAACATAAACCCATCTTTTATTAGAAGCAATAATGAGGGTGATTGAGTACTGTAACCAACGATAAAAATCACACAAACTTCGAGCAAAAAGTATCTGAAATTTCCATTCCTTATTCGCTGTCTCCACCATGCCACCCACTATCATTCATAATCATACCTATAATTTCTTGCCTTGTGCTTCTAAGCACGTCCCCATCACCTCAAAAGCCGGGTCCCCCTCAACAATTTAAAACCAATCGTCCCAATAATTGATGAACAGGAGTGAGATAGCCGTAAGAAAGAAATATCATATTTCATTTGGCAAAATTATTGAGTAAAACTTATTTAAAATAAACATTTAAAAAGTAAATAAATAAAATATATATTTCATTAATTTAAAATAGTTTATTTTAAATGTAAATAAATAAATATATATTTCATTAATTTAAAATATATTATAATTCAAATTTATTAAAGTTTAAGAATAAGTATATTTAAAATAAACATTTTAAAAAAGTTTTGTTAATTATGTATATTAATCAATTAAAATTAAATTCACGGAAAATTAAAGAAAAAATGAACAATTACAAGCGGGACCCGTATCAAATTTGTTCAAATAATGATTCTCACGTGACAGGAGGAAGTTTAGCATGGTGCCTATTCATGATGGGGATGATGCTGCTGCTGGTGACGTCGTCCCTTGCGTGCATTAACAACCGTTGACTCATGCGAATCGCAAACCTGAGTTTTGAACTTGCAACCGAACTTCCGCCCCAGCGACGCCCTCCAGCCGCCGTCACCTTCGCCGTGTGGGCCAGACTTGTCAATCTTCTCGATCACTCTCTTCATTGAGGAACACTCGCGTTCCAGCTGATGCACCCGCGTCCTCATGCTATCCATATCCAAGCGCAGCACCTGATTCTCCCTCACCGCCACCCGCCACGTGCTGCTCCCGTCTTGCACGTGCTCTAATCCTAACCCTAATCCTTCTCCGCTAACTTCCTCTTCGCGTTCCAGCGCCGCCGAGGGACGCGACGGCTCGGCTGCAGCCTCCGCCGCCATCAGCGTTCCAGCGATGGCGTGACGCAGCTGAAGCTGCTCGAAGAAAAGCACCTGAACCACCGCGCGCAGCGGAAGCCTCTCATTTTGCGCCGCGTGCGTGCACGCCTCTAGCGTCAGCTTCTGACAGTCCAACAGTGCGCAAATCTTCTCCCTATCCGATTCCGATACCCATGGATGTGCCTGCAAAGCAACAGAATCAGCAATTTCTTCGTTAGTTTTTGAATCTGAATCCGTTTTTGCAAATGAGAAAAAGGCAACTCAGCAACCGAATCAGTACCTTGAGATACACATCGACGGCGCGGTAGAGACCGTCGTCGAAGAGTCTCGCCTGATCAGGAAGGGAGATGGCGAAATTGTAGAATTTCTCCGGCTTGAGATTCGCGTCGGAAGCTATCTCGGAGAGGTAGCCGTCGATGAGTTTCCCGACTAGCATCAGCGACGGAGACCTCGTCGCACCGTCACCTCCTTCAATTGCAGCGGCTGCGGCGTTGTTTCTTGCTTCTAAACCATCCAAGAAGTGACTCAAAATCCTCTCTGCGCAATCGACGTCGTATAGCGTTTCGTTCAGGTACGAATAGCTCGGCACGAGAAGGTCGTCGAGCGTGGCTTCTTCGAGCTGCGAGCCTATCTTCCTCTCCAATGCGTCTCTGCAGGCTGCGGAAGAGTTCAGTATGTTCGCCGTTCGCAGCAATCCGAATAGAAACCTCGTGGCAGTCGCCGACTTCGAACTCTTTTCCGTAGGAAGATTCGAAACCACCGTCTCCAGAAGCTCCTTCTGCTCCGCCTCCGACGGAACAGACGACGACGACGGTAACGGCTTCCTATTCGATCTCGAAACACCAGGAATGTGCTTTTTGGCATAATACATCACGCAAGTTTCTATAATCTCAGGGCACAGTTCCGCGCCTCTCATCGCAAGAATCAATTCCTTGAACAGAGGCAAACGCAGAAGCGCGAGATCTTCGAACCAAGATTCTCCGGCTCCGGCACCGCCCTTTCTTCTTCCGGCGGCGTCAATTCCATTCCAGAGGACCTGTTTGGATGCAGAAGCGGAGTCGTTCACCGGCCAGCCAAACAAAGCGGGATCCACCGACGAAGCCCTGGAAACTACGGAATCGATGCATCTCGGCGTGATTCCCAGATTCTCCGACATAGGCATCAAGCGTTCACAGGATTTTAGGGTTTTGATGGAGTCCCTGAGGCTCTTGAGCACGTGCTGGGAGAGGAACCTCTCAGTCTTGGAAACGAGGTTGTCCTCGGAGTAGTCTTCTGTCATCTCAAGAAACTCGCCGGCGCACCGCAGAGAAGCCACATTGGAAGGGGACAGGTCGATCTTCACGCCGTAACAGAATTTCGCCGCCATTTCAAACGCCTCAGAGCCGCCGGGGAAACCCGCGAACGTCACGTGACACTGTTCTTCCACGATTTCGTCTTCATCCAAGTCTTCGTCTTGTTGTTGTTGTTGATGCTGGGGGACAGAGGAATGAGATGCTTCTTCTTGCTGGGTAATGAGGAAGTGGAGCTTTCGGCTTTTTGACATCAGAGGAAACTGAAATGGGTATCAGAGACAAATTTCAGAGCATGGTGTACGGGAATATTGTCACTACCGGAAGTGGAAATAGACCCATGTTTGGGTATGTGTATATATGTATATGTGTGTTTGTGAGAGAAAATTGGTATTATGTGTTGTAAGGGTTACCTTATGGAGATGGAAGGTCATATCGTCCACTTCGACCACAATGTCACTTGGCAATCCAGTAGTGCAGAACCTGCAAAGTATAATTGTGAGAAAATCTTGTAGAAAATGGAAGCATAAAGTTAAAACTTCAAAGAAGGTAAGCTATTTGTCTAACCATGCTTGCCCTTTCGAGCTGGGCTTTTCTGCTGATGACATTTTTCTCTGTATGATTCTTTCTCCACGAATCTCGGTCTAGGTTACTGGACAGCCAGATCCATGAATATCACAAGGATGCAGATGATTTCAGTATAGAATGGACTCCAAAGACACTGAAAACTTTGCGACTATGAGAGATTGGATGCAAACAAATGTGAGGGGATGTGAATGTGAACACCCAGAATTTTGGTAGTCTTGCAGAGGGTGAAATAGACTTGACCAGTTTCATAAAAGAAATGGAAGATAAGAATGAAGGAAATTGTTTGTTTGTGCTTTCTGTTGAGGTTTTATGAAAGAAAACAATGTACGAAACTTTTAAGAAAAGAAAACAAAAGGACTTTAACAGAATGGAATCCACAAACTCAGAGCGGACAAATGGACATTGATCAAATTCCTAAAAAGCGGATCATATTGGGTCGTTTTTTCTTTCCTTTACCAAACCTTTAATTTTCTTTTTATTTTCTATGAATCAGATCAGAATCTCATTCCCACCTACTCTCTCTCTCTCCTTAAGAGGGCAAAGAAAATCAACAAAAAGAAAGATAATAAGAATTCTTCTTAAAACCCTTGAAAAGGAAAAAATCACCCATTAGCCCATATCTCCTTGCTTGCCATCCAGGCTCTGGCACTTGTGTAAATGATGGAATATTTTATGAATAGAATTCTCATTTTCGTGACCTGTTGACTTGTTTCGCTTAGTATAATAAATCATTTAGCATTATATTACACTGAGCGGGCGAGATACCCGCAGTTATTAATGATAATAGGCTTCACGAGAGCATGAAATTCATGACGTCTTTTCCTATATTTATACTATACCATAAATGAAATAAATATTTATCACGGTGATTAATGACGTACGTTACTTTTTGTGTGTCATTGTCAAAGAATTAATCACAGTAACGTTGTTGGAAAACCAGATACTAGGGGCAAGCCTGCAACTAGGAGCACCGATCTATTTCAGTAGTTAAATGTAAATCAATGGATTGGAGATAAGTGACCACCACAACCACCAGCTCATAAATCTCATATGGCCCTAGTTGGTTCAAGATTTTGCTATTTTATCAAGTGGTTATACATATAGAAGAAAGTTGCTTTATATGAATCTCTAAATCATTATTGTTAAGATTTTGTCTTTATACTTTTGATGTTTTCAGCTTTGGTCCCCTTGATTGGTCCATCTTCTTGAAACGACCCTCTCCCTACTCTGCCAACAAAAGAGATTTTTTTTTTTTTTTTTTTTTAAAAAAAAGGAAAAGGAAAAGGAGCCATCCCTTCATTTATGTTGACATATCTACCTTCTCATCTCTCCTTCCTTAGAATTTATGGGTGCCTTTAATGAGTGGACAGCCATTGTAAGGTACATTATTCAAATCACAAATTCAAAGTGAATGGAGAGTATTTTCAAGTTTTCAAATTGAGACAGTTGAAAATGTGGACAAAATATCAAACTGTTGAGACGACAGTCCAAGAAGAACGATGATGAACTCAATACCCTATACTCTAGGGTGAGGGAAAAACATGAGGAAAAAGGTCAAATATGCTCCACCTACCCTATAGGTTTTAAGCGGCTTTCGAAGAACTAAGTCACAGGAAGATAGACCAATTATTTGAGAATTTGGGTTAATAGGTAATAGGAATGTCTAATACTGCTTTTCACGTGTTTGGTGGCTCACCATCAGAAGATTTTCTCGTGTCATACTGTCAATAATATAGCCTAATAGCCTTGTCATGCATTTGGGCATTCTTGTTTCTTAAGGACAAACCAAAAGAACAATATAAGGACAAACCACCACCAAAACTACTCAAAGTCAGAACTAAGAATTACAGTGTTCAAAAAAAAAAAACTAAGAATTACAATTTACAATTGCAAGGGGACAATTACAATCCCATGTCTTAAACTATGCTCACGGCTGGTTATTTCAATTTCATCAATTCCCTATTTAAACATCTTTTTCACTGTTATTTATATATGGAAAAGATGATTGTATTAAGTGTAAGTTATACGCTCTGTTTTGGATATTTTATTCAGGTTAGGTCGATTCACTAATTGAGAAACTTTATATTTCTAGGAAATTTTTGAGCCGCCGTCATATATAAGCATAGTCTTTATTTTTAGTGTAAAGTATTTTTTTTTGGGTCTTTAACAAAAATTATGGGCTCATTTTAATTCCTTAGATAAAATCGACTCGAGATATCTCTGAAATTCAAAGAATACTCAAATTAGTTTCTTGAAAGGATTAATATAGGTCTATTTTGAATTTTAAAGAGACCACGAGTCGACTTTTTTTTCTTAAAGGATTAAATTAGACCCCATGATATTTGTTGAGGACCCAAAGGTTCTTTACTCTTATTTTTATTAAAAAATTATCTCTTTTACCTTACATATTACACATATTATGCAAATACACCAACCATTGTTCCACCAAAACACTCGGTGGAGCTCCTAGTTGAATCACCATCAACTCTACTCCATTGAAACTCAAGCACAACCTTCCATTATGTCTAAGTAACCACATATGAACATTGGCGCCATCTATGGAAAGCAGGAAAATCTAACTCCCACACCAAATATGGTAACCACACTCTACCCGTTGGAAATAAATGAAGAGTTCTTCGCTTCTAACTCTTCAATAGTAAATATTTCTACACCCAAAAAGGATTATGAGTTTTACCAATAATTATAAAATAAGCTTCAACCCCCCAAATCACTCAGTGTTGATAATTATATAATCTTATGTTTAAATTTCAAACTTATTGTTATTGATATTCACAAATTTTGATTAGTATTGATATACATAGATATTACAACATAAATATGGGAAATAACAATTGGTCCAACAACAATTTTGACAATCTCAAGCAAGAAAAACCTTTTTTTTCCTCGAGATTTAGGCTCATGATCCTCAAGTTGACATTTTATATGGTTGAATGATTGACAACTTATATTGCTGGGTGGTCGGGATTTCATCAAATTGGAGAATGATATGCCTCAATGCTCAACTTATATGATCATTTGGTCAGGTGGTCGGTCGATCAACATTTCATCAAATTAGAGAGTAATATGCCTCCATGCTAGCATTTCACTCTATCGGTCGACATTTCATCTAAGCCACCAATAAGTGTATCTACTCGATAGCACATTTGTGCTTCATTCTTAAACTATTTACATCTTTTCTTTTGATTATGATTTTTTCTATAAACACCGTAACTGTTAGCATATTACATATTGTTGCAAGTTTGCATATTCCATGTTTTTAGGGTATTTACTACAATCCAAACTATGGGCAACGTAAAAGACCTAGCTCAGCTAGGCACACTCCAAGACCTGGCAGGGCTAGGCTCTAGCAAAAGACCTTGCTCAGTTAGGCACTCTCCAAGACCTGGTAGGGCCATGCACTCGCCAAAGACTTACATTGGCTTGGCGTTCTCCACTTATTCTCATGCGAAGGATTGTTTACAAGATCACCTCACCCACCCCACCATATATCAATTATAATTGATTGTTGAGTCCGAACTTGGTTAAGTATATTATTAATGTTATTAATTTCAAGTTAAAGTTGACATCTCAAGTTATTAACACATCCCTCTCTTTTTTCTTTTCTTTTATAAAGACTCCGAATATCATACATGCAAACAACACCTACAACCCCTGCAAAGCCCCCTGAGTCCATCATGAACCTCATCGACCATGGTAGACATATCTTACAAACTCGACACTTTAACAAGTGAAATATCAAGATGTGGGCTTCTGTTCTGGATATACTATCTAGCTTAGGCCCATTATGCTTTAGGCATATCCACTAATTGAGAAACCCTAGATCCCTAGGGGATTCATGGCAATTGCTATATATAAGCATGATCTTCATCCACGTTTATGAAGCAAAAAAGTTATCTCTCACTTTACACATTCTACATATTAGTTTTATTCACTTGAGCGTCGGAGAGTTTTACAACTGCACCACCCCTTTGTTCCACCAGAGTAGTTAGAGGGAGCTTCTCGTAGCAACCACCATCAATCCTACTCCATGGAAGCTCTAGCACAAACTCACATTATGTCCGGGTGACCAGATCTTAATACTCTAAACCTTAATCGTGGGCTTGACTTATATCTAAATGTTCATATGACTAACAAACTAGAGTTATTAAATACAATTAAATCAACCATTAAGATTTAGTATAAGACTTATTATTTATATATTTATTTTAATATCATTAAAATATTAATTACGACAACAATAACTTAAAAGATTAAATTAATTTATTAATAAATATATTGAATAATTTATAATAAATATATTAAATAATTATAATTTTTACATTAATCAAACTATTTCAATCTCATATCTAAAATTTCAAATGTCCCTCCCTTTTTTCGCTTGCCAACTTCCCTTTCATCCTCTCTCTCTTCCTCGAGGACATACACACACTTACAAAGCATGGGTTAAAAAAGGTAGCACAAAACCCTGATTAAGAATAAAATAATATAATAATAATTAAATCCAAAAGTTAGCTGCCAGGTTGAAGCATTTTAACACTCCGCACAAGAACAGAGGAATTTATTGTTTATTAATTGAACCATTAACATATAGAAAAGCATGCAGGTAAATGTAGGTCGGTTTAACTTGACCAACCCCCTACATTACATATTATATACAACCTCTTTAATATGCGAGGGTATCCAAAAATCCTGATCTCCACTCTGTTTCTCTGCATGTATTTTTCTATATCTTATAACCCACCATCAAATTAAAATATTTACTGCAGACCACCATCCACGGCTACTTCAAGAATTTGAGGATTCCCGTTGCCTGCAGAAAACAACATTTAGAAAAAGTAAATTTCATCTTTATAAGCCACTATACTACATTTTGCAAGTTTGCTAGTCAAGGTTTTCTTTGCTATAAACCATTTTATATATCAATTATTCTAGCCACTTAACTAGTTGTTGGGTTCAAGTGTCTTATCTAATTCAATTATATGCATTCTCTTATATTTCTAAAAAAAGAATGTCAGGTTATCCCTGAAACTCATCATTGGAACAGCTGGCTACGTAAGGTAGTAACGCCTTGCATAGTTAATCACGTGACAAGTCCATTTCCGAGCTTGGATTTATCACCCCAACTACTCTTGGTTGGGTTCTGAACGCTTCAAGGAGCCAAGATTGCATCGCGAGATACTTGGACAAAAAATTTCTAGCTCACGTTTTTGGTTTTATAATATTGCAAATAGGCGATATCATTTTGCACAAAGGTCTTATCTATCTCTTTAATTCGATCATTGGTAAACTATCTACAATAGAATAAAGGAATTCAAAAAGAAACAAGCATTTGGTACAGAGTCTATGGATACTTTTTAAGCTGAAGTTGAAAAAAGAGTTTTAAAAATAAAGTTACAAGCTGTTTGATAATTATATAAAAATTTTAACTTAAAAGTTATCTAAAAGCTATTCATTTAAAAAACAAGAACATATTTAAAAAAAAAATTATATAACTTTAAAAAAGTCTCTCCTAAGAACTTTTAACTTTTTTCTTCATTATAAAAAAAAACTTCTATAATAATAAGAGCTTTTGTAAAAGATTGTTTGGCCTAGCTTCTACTTATAAGGAGAAAGGAAGCTAAAAAATAGAGAATCTAAACAGGAACATAATCCACCTGCTCTAAGTTATTTATCTCAATATTTTGCTTACAAAGAAGAAATTAAATAGCAGAATAGGCATTTAACAAATATGATTTGTATTTACATAAAATAAAGTTTATATAGTATTAAATTAAAGAAAAAGATTTTCTTAAAACAAAATTTACTGCGATCAAACTATGATTTCCTCAATGGTGGATCCAGATGGAGGCGAAAATAAAAGATATTATATTATAAATAAAAGTACTTAAAATGTGAAATAACAGATGTTAAAAAAATAAATTTATTAATTTTTTTAAGGATTTTATCAAAATTCATTCTATTCCAAAGAACTCTACATACAATATTAAAATAATGTTTTCCTATAAAGGCTTTCACTCTACGAGAAAAAGGTTTGTCCTTTAAAGGACACAAGTTGTATCATATTAATTTTTAATATTATGTAATACGGATAATACATAGTTATAATATGAAAAGTTATTTTTTTTCTCTCCTCAGTCACTTCAACTGACGTGGAGAATTTTTTTTTCGTATTATAACTATGTACTACTCTTAGTATATAGTGTTAAAAACTAAAATGACATAACTTGTGTTCTTTAAAAGGACAAATGTTGAACCTTTACTCTATTTGTACTAAAGTACGCCAACTATTTTGAGTTTTTTTGGCTTTAATGTTATGCTAAATTTATTTTTCAACCTTCAATTAATTTGGAATATTGGACAAAAGTTGCAGACAAAAGAAGAAATTAAATGAGATAAGAAAAATTAAATGAAATTATGTGAAATTATAGAGTGGTTACCTATGGTATCAAAAGTCGCGAATAGCAATGTGGGTTGAGATATTTAGGGGAGAATGAGATAGATGTTGTTGTGGTTAATGTTTTATCTTTTTGCTTTATAAAGAATTTTTTTAATAAATAATCCGGTATTTGATAACTAGCACAGACTAAGAATTTGGTAAGACAAAAAAGACGGCAAATCTCCTCTTCCTACCAAAATTTTTAACACAACTACATACCCGTGGCTTGAATTTGAGACCGTTAGTTAAGTTGGAACGACCCCGTGCCAATTGATCCACATGCTTGATTTTTTATTTTTATTTTAGAATTGAGGCAATCGTGGTTGAGTGGGAAATAGGTTTTTCTTAAATTTTATTTTTTAGGGAGAAACTAACTATTAGGATTAATAATCTACTAATATTACAAAAAATACCATTATATATATAATAATAATAATAATAATCAAAATTTAGGAAGGGGCGGTAGCCGACCCTAGCCTCTCCCTAGGTCCGCCCTTGGATTTATTGGTTCAAAATAAAAACAATTTAGTAGCCAAATATGGCTTTTTAACCCTTTTGCCTTCATTAATTAAACAATAACCATTTTTTTTACCAAAAAAAAACAATAACCATTTTGCCCCTTTCCAAAAACTATCCACCAAACATCTCCTTTTTAATCGATTAACATAGTAATTTAATCGGTTAAACGGTCAAAAAATGCATAAAAGTTTGACCCGTGATTTAATCGATTAAATCTCCTTCTTAATCGATTAAATCACGTCGGAATTAAATTTCAAATCCCTGTTATTTAATTGATTAAAATCATAATTTAATCGATTAAATCTCGGCAGATAGGTTTTTTAAACCCCCCCATTTGGCAGAGGGGGTTATATTGCAACCCCCCCAACTCGAGATTTTGCCCACAAATCTTCTTTCAATCGTGTGGATTCATAAGATAAGGTCTTCTACTAGTTTCTTCATCTTCCACGGTAAGTTTGCTTCAATTTGCATTATTTTGTTGTTGTTATTTTTCATATTTAAGAAGTGTAGACCGAATGGGTAGGGCTTTCGTTCGATTGGCATGATATTTGATGTTATTCTATGTTTTGATGGTTGTTGAGTTTAGGGTTTTGAAGAATGTTGATGGATTTAGGGGTTTTTTTTCATAGTTTTTGATTTATTTATTTTTGGAAGAAATTATGGGTTCTGATTTTGTTTTTATTATTATTATGTTTTGTTGGTTGTTGATACATTACGATATGTTATTGTAGGTTTTCGTTGTAGTAATGGCTGGCCGCAGACGATAAAGCAATACCGACGGTCAAAGACGGACGAAACAACGACAAGACCAGCCTTCTTCTTCAAGGCCACAAGAGCCTGAGCCTGAGTCCGTCGACCCCGAGTAAGCCCTTGGTTTAGGCAGGTGTGTTATAATATATGTAATAACACATCATACAATACATACTCATAATTGTTGCACATATAACATTTGAATCCAGCTGTCTATGATCCCGAGTAAGTGCTTGGTTTAAGCAGGTGTGTTCTTTACCCCACTTATTGACCACCCAAGTATTTCCATTCTTCGGCAGCAATGCCCTCATATACCAGGGATAACCATCAGCATGGTGCGACACTTCATCACAAAGCTATGTTTATCACTTTTTGCTACTACGACTATACGATGAGCCTTCAAACAATATAATTTCATTGCATGTTGCATTTCAGATTTGTTATGAAACTCCTAATACGAATATAATGGATCCCTTAATTGCCAACCACCGTGCAAGTCATTGTCACCATACAATATCTCTATCTCGTCATTAAGGTGCGCCCAATTAATGAAGGAATAATGCGGGTTTTCGTTCCAAAATGGCTCAATCTCAGGCCCTACGTCTAAATCATTACATTTCCATCAGTACCAATAATAACACAAACATGAAATGTTAAATAAAAACTTTAATTTACTAACTTACCACTACTAACTAGGTTAACACGAAGTGGTGGCATAACTGGGGAACTCAGGTTTACTGAGTTCGTGTCAGCGTCAAAATCACCCTCCATGTCAGTATCTAAGGTGTCACCTAATGGAATAATACTCTCAGGTTCACCCTTCCATATCCTCTTCCTGCTCATCCTTATCTACATCCCTTAATGTTATCTGACTTATGATAGGTGCAGGTGCAAATAAATCGACAACTCTGTCTTCTTGACCAAAATATTGTGGACTTCTTATATGCATAAGTGCAGATGAAGATTGACCACAATCAATTTCAACATATATCTCAATAAAATTTTGAAATTTTTGGTCAACAATTGCATCTATGACACATTCCACACCTTCATCATCACATATATCGTTACTAATGTAGTATATAACACCCTTACTAACTATAGACTCTACCCTGGCTATCATTCGATGAATGCATTGGCTGCCTTGTAACTCAAATTTTTGATGAATTCTCTCCTTGGGTTCGTTGTATGTAGTGTCTTTTTTTGATTTTCAACATTTTCGTTTTTCTTTCAAATTGAACACCATTGGGACCTTCAAAATGCCTTCCATCGTGATAGATCACTGTAACATACATGTTTGGACTTGAGCTTATCTTTCATATGAATTTGGGTTTAGGGTTCAGATTTTTGGGGTTTGGGTTCGGATTTTCCCAACAACAAAGGAATATGTAAGTGCAATGACAACGATTTCACAAGATTAAGGCTGTAGAGATGGTGGGATGAAATAACCTCTTGATAGGTTGGATTATTGATGAGAAACAAGAGAGATTTTGGTGTAAAAAATGAGTATACTTGAAATGAGACCGATAAGTGTAAATATAGGGTTTCTGGCATGATTTAATCGATTAAGAAGGAGATTAAATCAATTAAATCATGGGTCAATATTTTATGCGTTTCTAACTGTTGAATCGATTAAATTTCAAAGTTAATCGATTAAAAAGGGGCAAAATAATTATTTGATAGTTTTGAGTAAGCGGCAAAATAATTATTATTTAATTAAAGTTGCGACTTCGGCAAGTTCACCGGTCGTGCAAGTAATAAAGTGATAAAATAAAGTTGTCAATCCCACGAGGACTGATGACCAATCACTAATTTATCTATTTAATTAAAGTTGGATCGACCATGGAAGGTTTCCTTGAGAATATTTTAATCTAATTAAAACAGAATTTTTAAACTTATTTTTAGTTTTCAATATTTAAGACATAAAATTCAGAATTAATAATGCTAGAAAATTGGTTTTAAGTTTTAATAAAAGACGTAGCTAGGACTCAACTTCCCCAATGTTTTCCTAACGAGTTTACCTATTCTTATAATTAACACTCAAGATCAAGTTATTAACAGTTCTTTCTATGTTTGATTAGATCCCAATCCCTTGGTAATCTGATCCTTTACTTCACTCAAAAATCTAATCCTTCAGTACTTTTCATAAAGCAAACATTAACGTAAGAACTATACAGTTATAGAATTTATAAGTCTATCCTTAGATCATACAAATTACAGCAATTAACCAATCAAAATTAATACACCAACATCCCTATTGTCATGCACGATTCTAATGCCCATTCAAGATAGGCCAGATCATAAACGAGACTAGGAATTTAAAACAGACTAATTGCATAACTTTAAATCAAGAATATAAATCATAAGAAAGGTAAACAGCGTTTAAGAACTCATTGGTTCCGTCTCGCCCTAACTACTTAAAGAAAATTAGACTGACATAATCAGGAAAACAAGAACAATAGATGAAAAGAAACTAAAATTCATAAAAGGAAAATAAAATCCAGTCTCCACGGTGAAGCTTTGACCGTTCCTCCGCTCCTCTGCCTCATATTCCGAATGTATCTTCAAGGGTTGCATCGCGTTCTATTTAAAGACTTAAACTGGGCCTTTATTTATGGGCCAGCTCGTTGGAACGAGCTGCTCAGCGAGCAATTTTACTCTCCTCGCTTCTGTGCTCGCTGAAGCGAGCAACAGAGCGAGCTTAATTGGATGTATCGCTCACTTGCTCGCAAAAGCGAGAAGTAAAGTGAGCTAAACTGAATCTTTTTTTAAAATCTTTATTTTCTTGCTTTCTTTTATATTTTTGTCGGTGCCAACTGCCTTCTCATCAGATTAGTAGTTGCTCTTTCTAGTAGAAAACAACCTGAAACAATAAAAAGGATTAGGATTTTTTCTAGTTGTTGGCATTTTACTAACCTTTAAGATTTTATTAATTAACACTACATTTTTAATTATATTAATTATTATTTGCACTATATTTGATATTAAAAATATAGTATCTTTGACACTTATCAATTAATGAATGGCAAAAGAGTCAAAAAGCCCAAATATAGACCCAAGAAATGTTTTAGAATAAGATAATTAACTTTGCCAAACAAATACTTATCATTATGTAAGACCACTTCAATGGAAAATTCCACTCAAGCCCAACAACTATATATGGTTTCTTCAGATGTGGAAGATCTCCCACAATTTTAGCATGTTTCAGACGTTATAGCCACAAGTTAAAGAAAATGAGGCATCTCATAATATACAGTTGAAAAATAAGCTTATTATTTTTTTGGTGTAGAGGAAAATAAGCTTATTATTAAAGAAAAATGTTTGACTATGTAGTTTTTGGATTAATTAGTTTTTAAAGAAATAGTTCCTTTTTTATCAGCTTATTGAAAGAGTTTAAAAATAATAATAATTTCTTTAAAATTAATCTTTTCCAAACATGCACCAATTATCATCTCATTCAAATTATATATTCTATATAATCCAAGGGATGTAAGGACACTTACTTCTCCTTTGTTTGGATGTTTAAATGGAGGAGGAGGAAAACATCTTTCCATAGTTAATGTTAAACACCACAAAATAATTTACAATATGTTTGGATGAGTTTTTTTTAAAAAAAACTTTTTATAACTTTTTTAAGAATTTTTTTCTAAAGTTAGCTATTTTATGTTTGTATAAAATACATAAATGTATTTTTAAACTAAAAATTTATTTTAATATTAAAAAAAATAAGTACGTTTATATATAAAATCACTAAAAAAATAGGTGATAATAATGATGGTAATGGAGTGGAATTAAGGTTAAATTGCATTTTCAAAAAAAAAAATTTAAACTTTTGACTTGTACTTTTTTTAGAAACAAGATATCCTTACTCAAAGTGACTTTTTTTTAAAAAATAACTTTTCTAAAAAAAAAATCTATCCAAATGCACATTTATTTTTTCTTAATTCAAAATTGATCTGTTTCCCTTCTTTCTCCTTCTTATATATCTTATTGCAACCAAGGGTTAGGGTCACATTTCCCTCCCTCTCCTTTACATGAATCTGGCAATTGACAGTGGCTAGCGGAATTGATTGATAGTTTCATGGGTTTGGTATGAGCAAACATTTGAGTATTTGGAAACTTATGACAAATCAAATAGCTGCATACAAAACCTACCACAACAAAAATGTGTGGCATAACACTATTTCTCTAAAACAAAAATAATGCAACTTGTCAGAGTTTATCTTATCAACACCTAAAAGAACCACCAAAATGTATAGCTGCTTTCAAAGTTCAAACTAAACACTCAACACAAGAACCAAGATCTAGATACATCAAGATGTGTTTATATCAAGATGATTGATTTTGGGTTCAACACCAGCTATTTCAGATGCTACAACTGCAATTCCAAAAATTCTCAGAATAATTTTTAAATAACAACATCAGAAGTAGATGTTTAATTCGAAATTCCCTTTACTTCATTTGTTATAATTTTTTTTTGATAAACCACATGTATCATTTATGGGAGACAATTTTTTTCGAGCCGAGAACAAGAGCTAACTCCACCATAATATGAATATTCTCTGCTCGAACATGATTGCCTCCACCATAATGTGGTTTATAAATAAATAAAATTATAATTGAGCCATACAAATATATGCAACCTTCTGTGGCAATAAGTAATTGGTTCTTGACTCTTAAAACCAATCTCCAAACACAAACATATATGAATATATCTTAATTCACCAATTAAGGTTGTCAAGTATTCGAAGTGATTAAGCGAACATAATTGGTCATCCTAAATTAAATAGAGTTTAGTAACTAGTAAATTCAGCAATTTACTGCTACTTCTTAATTAGTGGCGGACCCAAAACTTTTTAATATAGGGGGTGAAAAATAAAAAATATTATATTGTAAATAAAAGTACTTTTTTTGGTAAAATAAATAAAAGTACTTATAATGTCATATAATAGACATTTTAAATTTTTTATTAATTTTTATTTTTTGAAGGGTTTGATCAAAATTCATATCATTACAAAGAACTCTACATACAATATTAATAGAATGTTTTCCCATAAAGGCTTTTATTCTATTTGTGTTAAAGTACACTATCTGTTTTGAGTTTTTTGGAATTTAATGTTATGCCAAATTTATTTTTCAACCTTCAACTGATTAGGAATATAGGAACACATAAACAAAGTTGAATGCAAAAAGGAAAATGTGTGAGGTAACAAAAATCAAATGAAATTTTTTTGAGTCCCTAGAAAATCATGTGAAATTATAGAGTGGTTATCTATAATATTAAAAGCCGCGAATAACATTGTGGGTGGAGATATTTGGGGGAGAATAAGGTAGATGTTGTTGTGATTGATGTTTTGTCCTTTTCTTTTATAACAATTTTTTTTTTTGTAAATGATCCGGTATCTGATCACTAGCAAACTCCGAATAATCCGGATTCAAATCGGGCAAAACCAAAAAGGCAACAAAACTTTTCCTACCAAGTTTTTAACACAAATGCATATTCAGGGCTTGAACTTGAGACCGTTAAGTTGGAACAACCTCGTGCGAGTTGATCGACATGCTTGATGGATTTTCTTTAAGAGTTGAGGTAGTCATGGTTGGGTGGGGGGATATGGTTTTCTTTATATTTTTTTTAGTTTGAGGAAGGAACTAACTATTAAGACTAATAGTCTACTAATATTTTATAGAAATACCATTATATAATAATAATAATAAAAACCAAAATTTAGGGAGGGGCGGTCGGTTGAGTCCCCCTTACCTTGATTATTGGATTTCAAAGTTGTAAGCAACCTGAATACATCAATTTCGTGATTAAACACAATTGATAAATATGGGTACGTAAATGTTTTTTTTATCAATTGTGAAATATTTTAGAAGAACTCTACGACTTATTTTGGGTCCATTATAGAAAGTTGCATCAAATTATTCGCCCTTTTTAGATTCTAATATTTGGCTTAAAAAAATATAAAAAAAACTAAAAAAATAAATCCATTTTTTACAAATAATGTATAATGTATAATGTATTAAATACATTTGTAATATCTTATTGAAAATTCCAAAAGCAAATGCTAAAGATACTGATAAACAAAGATTGAGTGTAATAACAAACAACCACACTCCCTAAGAGATGGCTGAAACCAAAAAATAAAGTAATGATGAATATACATGTGAATATTTTGAATTCAAAGAGGGTAAAAAATATTGGAACAGAAAGATGATTGGGTCATGGGGTCCTATTTTAAAATACCCAATAAGACAAGATCAGGTTATTGTCTTAAGCAGTACCCTAGGCAGTGGTCCCTATAAAACCCTGAAATCAACGATGGCACTGTCTTCAAGCTTTATTTTAGCATATATATTCTCCAAATATTTTGTGTCAATTAGTCATCCATCTTGGTCCCGACCCAGGGAGGCTAAATTGTGGTTGGAATGTTTGAGGAGGAAGTGACAAATGGCGTCGAGAGGTTGAATGAGTCGGTCTCTTACCATATGGAGCTATACAAGCGTGACATAATGGTAAGTGTCAACTCTCCAAGTGAGAGTTATTTTAAGCTTAAACAGTGAAAATATAGCCTAAATTAGCCATAAATTGCATCAATACATGATGGATATGATGTCATATTGCTTGATAAATTTTTCTATCTGTTTTGAGATGTTTAAGTGCTAATTAGATGATTGTGACTGATATAATATGGTTAGAACAATTGACTTGTTGAGTTGCTATTTTGTAGTATTACGCCATTGCAAAGTCGTAGTAGAGCATGGACGATGTTGTAACATAAAAGACTTAAGTAAAATAGTGCGCAACAAGGTGTAACAACCAAAAGATAAAGGTAAGGTTGGAATTCAAATTCAAATAGAAGATAAGATGCTATAGCACGAGATAAAGGATAAGGAGGCTGAAGATATGAAGAGATAAATGTTTATCCTAATAAATCCTTGTTTCTCGCGATCAAGATCAGATTTTTGGGCTCAAAGATAATTCAAGATTAGATTAAGAGAAATTTTTGAGAAAATTCAAATTTAAATACTCACTTCAGGACCAAGTCAGCCATATATATAAATAAAGAGGTAGAAACACACTTCGAACCATCTTGTTGAGAAGAATCCAATTAATCAAAGGTGGTTCCAAGTTCAATAAAGGAATCATTGGGTCCAATTGATCCAAACAATGTTTTCAGAAGTTTAGAGTCGTTAAAGAATCCCAAATACGGCAAAGAGCGGTGGCGCATAGAGTAGTTACGGGAGTAGTGCTATAACTTTGTTTTATGTACATATTTATTTGTGTTTCCATGGATCTTTCTTCTTTCTTTTCTTTCAAGTATGAGCTGAATTACCAAAGGTTAGGTTTTGATGACTAAACTATGCTATGTCATTGTTCTTTTCAGTTGTTTAATGAGTGTGCTTTTTATTTCATCTTGTGTGCTTGCTAGGAAGCATATGCTTGATGCATGAAGGGGCTGAAGTTGGGAAGTATTCGAACCCTGACTCTTATTAGAAAAAGTGGATTAATTAGGTTTATAAGACTTAGTCAAGTTGGGAATACGGGAACGATTCTCACCATTTAACTTGAAAAACCTTATCTTTAATGAATCTTAGGGTTAATTCTACACAAGGATGTGAAAGTTAGACTTAGGGTTATACATGTAAGGTTGGCGGAAGGCCCTACTTACAATAAATGTGTTTGGTTACTATTTTACATATTGTTATAACATAGTGACAACATTATTACAAAGTTGCAATATTGGAGAAATTAATCCTAATTTACTATGATACTTGAATTCTCTATTCTTGAGTGTACTCTTACTTTACTTTTATCTTAGTTTAGTAAATATCCAGTAGTTAGTCTTAGTTTAGTCTTTATTGTTCTTAAATCACAAAACTTTTATAAAATTGTCACTTTTATTGCTTCACATTGATCTCAGCTTTATAATTTTCTTAGTAGGAATGATATCTGGACCCACATATCCTATAATACTTGTTGACAACATGCACTTGCGTAAAAGTATGATTGATAGAGGAGTTACACGATTGCACAATATAAAACATAACTCATACTTCAAAGCTCGCTCGATAGGTTATAGTAATCACAAATACACTCACTCACTTTACTATTTGAATGATTAACGTTGCTGGGCTAAGATAATGGTTGTGATCCTATGGATTGATAAGCGTGGGTGATAGAGATTCTATTATTCAAGGTCTAGATAACATAGAGAGGTGCATTGAGAATAAGTTGTTTAATGGTTAAGATTATAGGGATCGATAAGCGTGGGTGATAGGTATTTTGTTATTCAAGGTCTAGATGAGATAGAGAGGCGCATTAAGAATGGGTAGTTCAACTAGAGAACTGACCATAATGTACACTTGAACACTAAAACAACACTCACTAACAAGATTGGTGAAACTGCCAAGAAGCTACACATTGCATGGAGCTGAAACGATTAAGTCTCATTGTATGGTGTCTCTCATCTCGTAATGCAATTGAAATGATCCTTCCAAGCATAAGAAACCTTCAGAACTCGCTGCTCGATTTGGCTTCAAAGAATAAGAGTCTTATTGTTTCTTGCTATACTTGTTTTCTGTGTGCACAATATTTTTCTCTACAACATCTTCTGTTGCCACGTGTTGAGGAAATATGGTGAAAATTTAACTAATTAATTAAGGTTTATCAAATTCAAGTGTCCTACAAACTTGAAAGTACGCTAATATAAATAGAGAACTATGTTAAGCCATCAATCTAGCCTTTGTTTTACTATGAAAATAACTTGTGAAAAATTATGAATGCATGATTGGGGAATTGATAAAATAGGCTTTTGTGAGATTGCATATGTATCATCACCAAATGTTAGGCCTTTATTTACTAGTCTAGCATAGCTTGAAAGACATTTAACATTATCATTAATTTAAAAAGTCCATAGTTTTAGTGTAATAACAAACAGGTATACTCCCAAAGAGATGGCTGAAACTAAAAATATGTTAAAGTAATGGTGAATATGCGTGTGATTACTTTGTTCAAAGAGGGTAAAAAAAGATGGAATAGAATGATGATTGGGTCATGCGGCCCAATTTTAAAATGCCCAATAAGATAAGGTCGGTTGTTGTCTTAAGAGATATCCTAAACAGTGGTCCCTATAAAATCCTGAAATCAGCGATTGCACTATTTTCAAGCTTTACTTTAGCACTTATGTTCTCCTCCTATTCTATGTCAATTAGTCATCCACCTTGGTTAGAATTTCCTCAATGGATGAAGCCCAAGGAGACTGAACTATGGGTTGGAATGTTTAGGGATGGCGTGATAGATGGCTTCGAGAGGTTGAATAAATTGATCCCTTACCATAAGGAGCATTCATGCATGACAAATGGGAAGCATAGCTCATACTTCAAAGCTCACTCAACATGTTCTAATAACTGTAAATGCACTCATTTATATTTCTACGTTGAGATAATGGTTGAGATTGTAAGTACTGATAAACATGGGAGATAGGGATTCTATTATTCAATTTCTTGATGAGATAGTGAGGCACATTAAGAATGGGAAGTTCAACTAGTGAACTGACCAAGATATACGCTTGAACATTGAAACAACACTCACTGACATGATTGGTGAAACAGCCAAGAAGCTACGCTTTGCATGGAGCCAAAACAATCAAGTCTTGACTACCTGATGCCTATGGTCTCATGATGCAATTGAAAGCATCCTTCTAAGCATAAGAAACATTCAAGACTCGCTGCTCAATTTAGCTTCGAAGAATAAGGGTCTTATTGTTGCTTGCTAATTGCTATTCTTGTTTTCTGCATGCACCATCCTTTCCACTACAACATCTTTTGTTGCCACGTGTTGCGGAGGTGTGGTGAAAATTTAACTAATTAATTAAGGTTTATCAAATTCAAGTGTCATGCCAAATTGACAGTACGCTAATGTCAATAGAGAACTACATTGAGCCATCTATCTAGCCTTTTCTTTACTGTGAAAATAGCTTCTGCAAAGTTGTGTGTGCATGATTCGGGATATTGATAAAATAGGCTATTGTGAGATTATTTAGTATAATAACAAACAACCGTACTCCCAAAGATATGGCTGAAACCAAAATTATGTTAAGTAATGGTGAATATGCATGGGATTACTTTGTTCAAAGAGGGTAAAAAAAGCTGGAATAAAAAGATGATTGGGTCATTGGGCCCAATTTTAAAATGCCTATTAAGACAAGATCGATTGTTGTTTTAAGAGATATCCTAAACAGTGGTGCCTATAAAACTCTGAAATCAGCGATTGCACTATCTTCAAGCTTTACTTTAGCACTTATGTTCTCCTCTTATTTTATGTCAATTTGTCATCTACCTTGGTTAGAATTTCCTCACTAGATGAAGCCTAGAATGCAGGGTCAGGCCTAGGCCCAGGCGAAGCCCAAGGAGACTAAACTATGGGTTAGAATGTTTAGGGATGGCGTGATAGATGGCGTCGAGAGGTTGAATAAATCGATCCCTTACCATAAGGAGCATTCATGCATGACAAATGGGAAGCATAGCTTATACTTCAAAGCTCACTCAACAGGTTCTAATAATTGTAAATGCACTCATTCACCTTACTATTTGAATTATTAGCAATTCTGCGTTGAGATAGTGGTTGAGATTGTAGGTATTGATAAGCATGGGTGATAGGGATTCTATTATTCAATTTCTTGATAAGATAATGAGGCGCATTAAGAATGGGTAGTTCAACTAGTGAACTGACCAGGATATACGCTTGAACATGAAACAACACTCACTGACCTAATTGGTGAAACAACCAAGAAGCTACGCATCGCAGGAGCCAAAACGATCAAGTCTTGATTGCCCAGTGCCTCTGGTCTCATGATGCAATTGAAAGCATCTTTCTAAGCATAAGAAACATTCAAGACTCGCTGCTCAATTTAGCTTAGAAGAATGAGGGTGTCATTGTTGCTTGCTAATTGCTATTCTCGTTTTCTGCATGCACCATCCTTTCCACTACAACATCTTTTGTTGCCATGTGTTGTGGAGGTGTGGTGAAAATTTAACTAATTAATTAAGGTTTATCAAATTCAAGTATCCTGCCAAATTGAAAGTATGCTAATGTCAATAGAGAACTACATTGAGCCATCTATCTAGTCTTTGCTTTACTGTTAAAATAGCTTGTGATAAGTTATATGTGCATGATTCGGGATATTGATAAAATAGGCTGTTGTGAGATTATTTAGTACAATAACAAACAACTATACTCGCAAAGATATGGCTGAAACCAAAAATATGTTAAAGTAATGGTGAACATGCATGTGATTATTGTGTTCAAAGAGGGTGAAAAAATGTTGAAATAGAAAAATGATTGGGTCAGGGGGCCCAATTTCCAAATGCCCAATAAGACAAGATCGGGTTGTTGTCTTAAGCAATACCCTAGACAGTACTTTATGTAAAACCCTTAAATCAGTACGTTACTTTAGCACTTATGCTTTCCACCTATTCTGTGTCGATTAGTCATCTACCTTGGTTAGAATTTCCTCATAGGAAGAAGCCTGGAATTGAGGCTCAGGTTCAGGCTCAAGCGAATCCCTATAAGGTTGAACTGTGGATTAGGATGTTTAAGGAAAGCGTGAAAGATGGCATCGAGAGGTTGAATATATCGATCTCTTACCATGAGGAGCATACAAGCATGATAAAATGGGAATCAGAGCTCATAATTCAAAGCTCACTAAACAGGTTATAATAATCGTAAATGCACTCACTCACTTTCTTGTTTGAATGACTAACTTTGCTGCGTTGAGATAGTGGTTGGGATTGTAGGGATCAATAAGCGTAGTGATAAGGTTTCTATCATTCAAGGTCTAGATGAGATAGCGAGGCGCAAGTAGAATCGGTGGTTCAACTAGAGAACTTACCAGGATGTACACTTGAACATTCAAAGAACACTCACTAACATGATTGGTGAAACTGCTTGGTGCCTCTGGTCTCATGATGCAATTCAAAGGATCCTTCCAAGCATAAGAAACCTCCAAGACTCGCTGCTCGATTTAGCTTCGAAGAATGAGGGTCTCATTGTTCCCTGCTATACTCATTTTCTACATGCACAATCCTTTCCACTATAACATCTTCTGTTGCCACATGTTGCAGAGGTGTGGTGAAAATTTAACTAATTAATTATGGTTTATAAAATTCAAGTGTCCTGCCAAATTGAAAGTACACTAATGTCAATAGAGAACTACATTAAGCCATCTTTCTAGCCTTTGCTGTACTGTGAAAATAACTTGTGAAAAGTTGTGTGTGCATGATTCAAGGAATTGATAAAATAGGCTATTGTGAGATTACATATGTATCCTCAACAGTGATTAGGCCTTTATTTACTAGGATAGAATAGCTTGAAAGGCATTTAACATTATTGTTAATTTTAAAAAGTTCATTGTTTTAGTGTAATAACAAACAGCCATACTCCCAAAGAGATGGCTAAATCCAAAAATATGTTAAAGTAATGGTTAATATTTTGATCAAAGAGGGTGAAAAAATGCTAGAATAGAAAGTTTATTGGGTCATGGGGCCTAATTTTAAAATGCCCAATAAACCAATATTGAGTTATTGTCTTAAGCAGTACCTTTGGCAGTTGTCCCTGCAAAACACTGAAATTAGTTATTGCAATGTCCTCAAGCTCTATTTTATCACCTATGTTCTCCGCCTATTCCATGTCAATTAGTCGTCGACCTTAGTCAGCATTTTCTTGGAGGATGAAGCCTAGAATGGAGGGCTGAGTCATGGTCCAAGCAAAGCCCATGGAGGCTAAATTGTGTGTTTGAAGATTCGAGGGGGCGTGATAGATGGTATCAAGAGGTTGAATGAGTCGATATTTTACCATAAGTAGCTATACAAGCATTACATAATGGGAAGTAGAGCTCATATTTCTTGCTCAACAGGTTCGAATAATCACAAATGCTCTCACTCACTTTGAATGATTAGTGTTCTTGCACTGAGATAATGGTTGTGATTGTAGGGATTGATAAGCGTGGGAGATAAGGGTTCTATTATTCAAGGTCTAAATGATATAGAGAGGCGCATTGAGAATGAGGAGTTTAACTAGAGAACTGACCAAGATGTGCTCATGAACATTGAAACAACACTCATTGATATGGTCAGTGAAACTACCAAGAAGCTACACATTGTGGAACTAATGCACTCAAGATGAAGAATATAAAAATATTAGAGTTTTGATGATAACAAACAAGAATGATTGGTTATATAGTTGCAACAATCAAAGAGAAGTCTAAGAGGACAACCAACCAATGTGAAGTCCATCAAGCCAATTGACAAGGCTTAAAATAGATCAAGATTCAAGTTACAAAGGAAGAACCTAAGCCCAAGAGCCAATAGGTAGTATATTTTTTAGACTTAGACTTAAATGTGAAGGTAGTTGACAATTTGCATGAAAGAGCTCAAATTTCCAACTTTCTAACAGGGTTGGGAATCGATTCCCTCTTCCTAGAAATCGTTTCCCTCATTCTGGAAAGGTTGGGAATGATTACCCAAGCCTGAGAATCGATTCCCCTTGCACCAGATAAAAAAATAACCGCTATAAACGGGCAAAAATGGCTATATTTCCCACAAAATGTATTTATACTCTTGAATTATGAATTTCAACATAACCAATCACTCTTTCCTTGATCAAAAAGTCATTGTTGATTGTTCTCGTTGAATCAAACATATTTATTGCTCATTCCTACTCTCTTTGATCACTAATACTCTTTGAGCCTTATCCTTGTGATATCGTCAACACCTCTAGGCCATCAATTTGTATTATTTGTACTTCAAGAGTACATAGCCATTGTTAAACACCTTCCCTTTATATTCTTGATTTGAGAGGGTTGTGAGACTCATTATATTTGAGAGGTATCGAAATATGTAAGTAAATTTGGAGTGAAGTGTAAGGTTTCTAAGAACTAATAACTAATAACTTGGAACATTATAGTTATTTATCAAGCACCCTTGAAGCTTAACCGTTAGTGAAAAAGTTGATCGAGCAGCTTCAGTCTGGACGTAGGTCACAAGTGGTGGTGATCGAATCAAGATACATGCATCTAGTTTGCAATTTATCTAACCTTCAACTCTTAATTTTATCTCTAAATTGCATTATTTGATTGAATTTGTTGTTCAATAGCTTATATATTGTTCACACATTAACATCTTCACTTAGAATTTTTTGTGCTAAATCAATTGATTGAAGAAATATTTTTTCAAAATATCAAAGGAGACATTTTACGAAAAGTTTTTATAAAATTAAATCACCCCTTTCTTGAGTTTTGAAGCCACTTCTCTCACAAGCGGTATTAGAGCTTAGACTCTTGTGTAAAGGGCTTAACTGCTTCAAGAGAATGGATGACTTCTTTGAATAATGAAATGCCCCTTGTGAGTTCTTCAACTCCTAGGCCTCCATTTTTCAAGAGAGATAATGGGGTTGATAGAATGATTCTAAAATTGTATTTTAAAAATTTGTATTATTTTTTAGTTTCTTCATTTTTCAAAAGCAACTAACACTCGGCTAAAAAAAAAAAAAAAGCATTTTAACTTTTGTTTTTTAAAATAGTAATTATCCAAACATCTAAATTTTTTCAAAAAGTTTGTTTTATAAAAAAAATAACTTTTTTTAATAAAAAGGTCCATCCAAACAGGTACTAACTTTCCCGATTTGATATGGTTTAGTGTATGAATTTCCTATTTGTGTATATACTTGGCATAACCTGGCAATAGGGTTTTACACAAGCATTCAATCAATTGTCTCTAATACCTGGCATAATCTTTGAATCCAAAGTAAGGCCTGCTGATAACATCAAAGACTAAAATGAAGGCAGAATGTCTAGACGCATCATTTCTTATCGGCAAAAATCTTATATTAGTTTCTCTATTATTGAAATATGCATTAATTTGGTCTCTTATAAGTTGAATTTGAAGAATATTTTAATTGCGAAAGAACTGAATTGTTGTATGTTTGATTAGTGATGGACTAAGTTGCAAAAAATAATTTGAGAAACCAACATTCAGTATGCAAGTGCTAACTTTGAACCTTTCCCTTGGCTAACTTCTATTGCTACAGAGGCCTTGTAGACTTGGAGAAATAGGGACATACAAGGAAAAGGGACATGGTAATAATCGGAGTCATGACATCAAACACTATAACAAAAACAATGATTGGTGTCAAATTGTCACCTATTAACTCATTGGCTTTTAGGGAGACACCGTTAGCCCTGTGATATTGCGTGTTTCTACTAATAGCTGCCCTCTTGGCAGTAAATTCACCAAACAATCTTTCATCACCAACTTACAAAAATAAAAACAAGAATATTATAGGCTCAGGTGTTGGTTATTTCCAGCCATAATTGTGCATGCATAGTAGCAATTCATAGTTTACTTCCTGTATGAATAGATGAATACTGTACATTGATTACTAAGGATTGAACGAACATAATTGCTTTGGACGTTGTTTATAATCTTAATGCCAATCACTCACCAAAATAGTTATACTGTAACTGCAAAAGAGAAAAGAAAATTGTTGAATGCCTTTGTGATTCACATTACAGTGTTGGAGGCTTTCCAACCAAAATAAGTATATATGTCACCGAACTACATTTCCCAACAAACTGTTTGTTGAAGGTGAGCTAGGTCCACTTAACCAAGTATCATGCACAGATGCAGGAGAGCCTTCCTTCACCTCCTCCATTGATTGCAAAAAATTATCAGTATTCTGTTGAACAATCAATGTCTCACTCCCTTGTCCTGCTCTCTCAAAATTTATACCACCCAGTGAATTCTCACTTCCATTACGAAGTGATGAACACGCGGACCCAACCGATGAAGCCGTGCATACAGTTTCCTCCATAGTTGCCCAACCACTGCGTCTGATGTGTTCTAGCTCCTCTGCCACTTCAATCATAGTAGGCCTCATGTCACTATGAAAAGCAAGGCATCTAAATGCAAGCTCAGCCACCTTGTGAACAGAATAGAGTGTCCAAGCATCCCTATGTGGTTCAAGGAAGGGATCTATGATCTCATCTACACAACCCCTCCTAATCCTATCAACAGCAAGTGCAGCCAAATTTATCTCACTCTGAGCTCGAGCAAAATCAACCACTTTCATGGCTGTTATTATCTCTACCAAAACCACTCCAAAACTGTAGACATCGCTTTTATCAGAAAGATGGAAGTTCTGGTGGTATTGGGGATCAACATAACCCGGAGTCCCTTGTGGGGCGGTTGAGATATGTGATGTTTCTGTCATGCCAAGCCTAGAAAGCCCAAAATCTGCAACTTTTGATTGAAAGCTATAGTCCAAGAGTATATTACTAGATTTTATGTCTCTGTGATAAATTGGAGGATCAATTGCAGAATGGAGATATGCTATAGCATTAGCAGTTTCAGTAGCAATGGTGAGTCTTACTGTCCATGGGAGTACTCCACCCCTCTCTCTCTGCAAATGTTGAGATAGTGTTCCATTGGGCATATACTCATAAACAAGTATCTGCTCTCCCCCTTCTATGCAGCAACCAAGGAGGCGCACTAAATTTGGGTGACTCACTGAAGAGAGGAGCTTGATCTCATTCATGACTTGGTCAACACTGTTGGTGTCTCTATACTTGATCTTTTTTATAGCAACGCACTCATCATTGTGAAGGTTTCCAGCATAAACTGTTCCAAAAGCCCCGGTTCCCAGCCTTTGTTTCTCTGAGAAAAAATTTGTGGCTCTCTCTATTTCTTTGTAGGGGTAGAAAGGAATACTAGAGTTTCCTGCAGCTTCTCGTAACAGGCGCTTAACTGTCATTTGTTTTCTCAGAAAAATGGAACGATGCTTGGCAAAGTAACATAGAAGAGACAGAGCAGCCACCAGGGAAGCTCCAACTGTGATCCCTGCGAACAATCATGTAGCATTGATCAAAACTCTGCATGCATGCTTTTGGATAAAAGAGAACGAATATAAGAGAATCAATGATGTATCAGGAAAATAAGAGAGAGATAAAGTAAATACAAGCTAGTCCTATAATTTGAAATTGGTGATTTACTTTGTATTCAGTTTTCTCCAACTGTGTTTAATTTTTAAGTAAAGACATGCATTCAATACTAGTCCACTACTAACAAGAAACTGTCTCAGCCAACAATGATTTTCGTATGAAACCCATTTATCAGGTAATCATTGAATAAGAAATCTATGAACTACATGTTATGTGTAAGATCATATATTAGCAGAAGTTACTGAGATTCTACCTCCAACTAGGACTCCAATTTTGATTGCTTTGCCACATCCTCCAGACCTCAGTGTTGAAGCATTGCATTTAGAAACTGATGAGAAGTCTACAAAAGAAAAAGGGATTAGAAAAGTGACAATATTTAAAGGGTAATATTACTCTCATGTAACATGAGAGTAGTTCTCTCATGTTACAGAGAGAATTCAAGTAGGACCCGCTATTTAAAAGCAAAAAAAAAAAAGAAAAAAGAAGGGACATGATCTTCGAAGTGAGAGAAAAGGAGATAACTACCTCATGTAAAATGAGACTAGTATTTCCCATATTTAAAACATAAAAGCTTACTTCTCCAAGGAAATCAAATAGTCAGTAATGTAGTTAATGCAGCTGATTTTTTTACACCTTGTATAATTTTATTCTAGGCACACATAAAATATATTAACCACCATTAGATTATTCATGTCTGAACAACAAAGTCAGTGAATTTATATCCCGTATCTAATAAGTAATTGCAACTGGATCTGCTGTGTATTCAATATTCCTGGTTGATTGAGTCAAAGCAGATTTTACTTGGATTTAGTTTATCAAGAACTCGTATCACACTCAGTTTCTATTGTCAGCATCAGCAAAACATAAATGATAAGCAAGTCGGTGATGTCCTGAACTTAGAAGTTAGCGGTTAATATCAGGTTCATTTCCAAATAACTCACATGGTGAGAATGTATTTGTAACTAATCTCTCCCCTTTGACCACTTATAACAGAATAAGAAATTAAAATCCATCCGACCAGACATGTGCTTTACCTAATATTGATCTATAAACAATCCAAATTTGCTACCAGAACATGTTGACTTTTAAAGGATTCTTTCTTTGACAAGTTACCTTCCAAAACAAGAACATACCAAGCAATGAATAGTTGCTATACTTCCATATTCTCTGCAAAATTAAGGGTGACAAATCCTCCATTAACTGAAAAAATCTCTCCATAACCTATTACCACAGAGAGGAAAGAGGATGTAGGCCATCATGATCTATTGGTCCACAAGAATAAAAAATAAAATAAAATTAACCTTATGCTTAAGTTAATGTCCCACACATGCTCCCAACAAATCAAATCTCGGCATAATGGACCAAGATAAAGCACACTGATCTTGAAAAGATTCCCACACTAAAAAAACTCAATCCTGAATAAAGCAACAACCAGATGTCAAACACCACTTGGTCATCATTCAACAATTCCAATTATTATTACTATTATTATTCCATGAAGGAGGATCAAAGTGTAATTAAATAAAAAGTATATTATATATGAAGGAGTGGACTCACTGCTCCGGCAACCGGTGCCGTTCATGAAACCATCTCCGACGAAACCTTCACGGCAGCTGCACCGGAAACCTTGTTTTCCTCCAGCAAGATGGACCACAGCACAGGTTGCATTGTCAGAACAATGACAAGGCCATTCAAGCCACCACCCCAACTCAACCACCTGAAATTGGATTGGAAGGTCTTTGCTCTTATCAACAGCAATAGCAGAGAACAAGAACTTGCACCCAATTCCTCTCCAATCATCTAGTCCCATAACATCTTGCGGATTTTGATGCTGCAATCGCGTGAAGCAACTGATATTATCACTTCTGCTATCACAACCTTCCACCTGAATCCCGTTGCCAATGAAACTCGATGTGGGAATAAAGCAACCACCAAGCTTGGTCTTACAACTCTGAACGAGAAAGCTGTTATTCCATGTTGGAGCAAAGTTATTGCCGAAAAGGGTGTCTATGAAATTCTTGCTACGGTTACATTTCGCTGGTAGACTTATGAATATGCTATCAGAGGTTACGTTTTGGACCTGTAACTCCCCGATTTTGACTTGTTTGCTGTTGCTGCAGCTTAGTTGGACTTCACAGCCATGAGAGAAACCAAAAGGGTATTGCAGAGAATGTTCTCCGCAACTGCGCTTGCAATTATGGTTGTTTTTTGCAGTTGTTGAGCAGAACATGAAGATTGTGAAGAGAATAGCAAACTTTGTCTTGTAATAGAACATGTCTGGATGCAAATTGAAACCGTAGTTTGTGGGAACAGGGTAATCATCACCCTTCTACAAACAAACAAAAAAAGAGTTACCCTGTTGAGATTCAACTTAATAGAGACAACAAAGTTTTGAGCCCTTTTCATATAAATATCTCGTTGACTATGAGAAGCTGGATTAAATGAAAAATTAAAGCTTGTGAAGGATGCCGTTGGGAAGCCATCTATCTCAATAAATGCTTAAAAGCTTCAATTTTATTCCGATGAAAAAGAAAAAAGAAAAAAAAAAAAAGAAATTGAAGGAACGGCTTTGAGGTAACAACAATATGCATGCATACCTTCAACTTCAAGGCTCTGCAACGTTGAAAATTAATGGGTATGGCAGTGGAAGGAGTAATTCACCAAGCAACTCGAAGATCGAGGTTGAAATTGTCATGTAAGAAAGAAACTAGAGTTATCTAAGTTAACGTTAACGTTGTTTGTTCCCAAGAAAACAATAGAATGAAACAGCAACGTAACATAAGCATAGGGAGCAATTTGAGGTGTTTTTCTAAGAAGCTTCTCTCGTTCACACACTGTTCTTTGGCGTCTGAGACTTGTCCTGGAACTAGAACGTAAAATACATGTCTTCATTTTACATTTTTTATTGAATGACGAATATAACCTTTTATTGAATTTTTCTTCTGCGTAGAAAAAAGCCCCTGCTATCCACGCCAAATTGTCTGCGCGTAACGTTTAAGTCAGCACCTGAACGCAAATTATTGAATTGCGTTTGAAATTATGGGGTGTTCCTTTATATTCACTTTGGGAGGGTCCCGTAAAAATATTTTAACGAAATAATATGATTAAAAATAGTAGTCTTTTTAGAAGGAAAAAATGTGTGTCATTCCAAAGAATGTAAAATTGTGTCATTTTAAGAGAGAGATAGATAAAAGAGGAGAGAGAGTTGACAAAAAAAACATAAAGGTGTGGATCACACCTTTTTGTGAGAGTGAAATGATATAAATTGTGTTATTTAAGAGGATAAACACTTTTTCCTTTCAAGAATAGTATTAGGGTTCGCTTTTTCTACGGTCAATGTAGATAACTTATCTACAGTGAGCCCAAAACGACGTCGTTTTGAAGCGGAAATTAAGGTATTTTTATAATTATAATTTATTTCAGGGTTATAATAGTCTTTTTCATTATAATTTTTTAATTTTTTAACCCAAAACGATGTCGTTTTGGGAGTAAATGTAAATAACTTATCAACATTCACTTTAGAAACATTAAAGCCATTATATTAATGATAAAAGAGGGGTGTGAAAAATATTTGGGATCATTGTTTCAAATGTTGTTCATATATATATATATATATATATATATATATATATATATATATAAGTATATGGAATCTATATTTTTTTTATATGTGGATCTTATATGTTTTTATACATGTGTAGTAGATAAAATTATTTCTTATAATAAGAGAAATATTAATAAAAAAATCATAAAAACAGAACCCAATTGGAATCAAACCAAATTGCATCGTAAAATAATAGAACCACTTTTATCTGAATCACTTTTATTTAACCTGATTTATGAACCAAACTAATTTTTAACCCTCGGATCCTAATTGAGTAACTCAACTATCCATTTCCTATCTCCATTAACTTCGAAAACCCATGGTTGTTCCAAAGTCACACTCTCGCACTTCACATCATTGTTCCAAGTTTCCAACTCCCTTCACCATTTTCCAGCCTTGGAGGACGAGATCACCATAAGGAGAAAAAGTTGGATCTAAGCGGGGGAGAAAATCAACTAAGAGAATGGCTTTTGAATAGATTGATTGATCTTTGATTTCTTATTCTCTTTTTTGGTGTAATTTTTTTTTTTAAAATAAAATGTGTGAATACTGATAAATGAATCGTATACGATATTTTCTCTGTCAGCAAAAGTAAAAGAACAAAAATAAGTTTTCTACAATTTATTTTTGGAATTTTTAAAACTATTAATTTATATGAAATATTTTAATATATTTTAAATCACTTTCTGAGTTCTTGTTTCAGTTCAAGTGGAAAATTGATTTCACATTGGGATTAAAGTTTTTCATATTATTAGAAATTATTTTTTACATATACATAAAAATGTATGGATTCTAATTTCTTTTTCTCTTCTCCTCATATGATTCTATACATTTTTATATGTATATATAAAATAAATTTATTTTGAACATCATAAAAAACTTTAAACCTTTTCACATTATACGAAATCAAAATTAGTACTCCTTACAGAAAATTTGGAATAGTCGTAAAATTATTATATTGTTACTTAAAGGTCACATGTTTGCTTACCAGAAAAAAAAATCACATAATTAAATTCAGATAGTTTTTTTTTTTTTTTTGTAAAAATACAAGGATGAAATTTCCCTTAATTACCCTTATATCCTCAATAATGGAGTTTAATAGAGAATGATTTTATTTTATCAATACTCCTTGTAAAAAAAGCTATCACTGCTTTTCAAATATTTCTTTTAGTCAAAAGAGAAAGATAAAATGTCATGCTAATAATGTCAAGACATGCGACGAGTGTTAACTAAAACTTACAATAATACAATAATATATATATGGAAAAAATATTTGTCTTTTTAAAAGATATAATTTTGAGTCATTTTAGATTCTAAACGTTGATTTTTGCCAATTAACAGTTAGAATTTATTGGGTTTTATTGCGAATTACTAATTAATTTATAAGTTTGACCCAATAAATCATAATTGTTGATTGACGAAAAATCAATAGTTAGGATAAAAAATAACACAAAGTTATATTCTTTAAAAGAAAATATTTTACCATATATATATATATATATATATATTATATATGGACTTATCATTTCTTAAGTTACTTGAGATAATTTTATCGACTACTAAATCATAACTGTATAAAGATGGATCAATGGTGATAAAGAAAAAGAGAGAAAAAGAAAATCATAACTATTCAAAAGTAAATCAAATAATATAAGAAAATAAATAAATAAAATGACATAATTAATTTTTGAATAAACAGAAATAAATATATCTCAAACTGTTTGATAAATGTTTTTCTTTTATATATATATATATATATATATATATATATATATATATATATATATATATATATATATATATATATATGACTTATTAGTAAAGAATTACTATAAAAAATCTATTTTCTTTTACTTTGTTCAATATCTTATTAATTAAACTAATTCTGATTGGTCTGATTCACTTAACATTTAGCATTTTTTACAAAATTGTCTCGTTCCACAAGTATTCTTTTACGGATTAGAACCTCATGAAATACTAAAGTTACTCTTCCCAATAGAAGGCTTAATCCCTGTTAGATGTCAAATTGATTCCAGCGAAGTGATTGCTAAAACAAAAAAAGGGTTTCCATAAAATAAAAGAACAAGGAAAAAGCTTGAGCTGAGATCCTTTATTGAATTGGTTGCTAGCTTTATTTATATTAAAAATAAAAGGAACGCTTGTGGGGTGAGCAATAAGGCGAAGTTGGAGACTTTTTATTTTTATTTGTTTTAACAATAAGGAGATATCTTCGTTCGACCCCCTTAGCTCTTTCAATTATTTTGATTTCGGAATACGGTTTTAAAGCTAACTTCTTATTAAAGCGTGCATTAAATAATTGTCACCGAAAAAAAGAAGATTAATCCATTATTAAAGATCAGAGCACAAAGATTTCACCTCTGGCCACAAAGAATTATGCTAAGAATCAAACCCAAGAATCAATCTTACACTTCTCTACGAAGTGTGTTACCCCTGCGATAAAGTTGGAGACTCTTTATTACGCTAGGAAGTAGAATATCATTCAATTTCTATCTAATTTGTCACTGTCAAATTAAGTATAGTGTAATTGTCATGCAATACAATTCTAAGAAGGAAAAAATAAATATTATGTTATAGGAAAATTTTTAGATTATGTCATAGGAACAATTAATTGTGGGATCCATTATTTTTAAAATAAAAAAATAAAAGAATTGATAGGTCAACTTTTATAATTGTGTAGAAAAATTACTTGTATTATAAAAAGAAAAAAACATTATCTTTGCAAGAGTCAATAAACCGTGTAAAGATACTCGAAATTTGTGACTCCGTGACTGTATATTTTCTTTTAGATATCAAAAAGTAAGAGAAAGGAAAATGTGGGACAGTGACATGGACACGGTTTCGATTGGGACAATTTAGCAGCAATGGAAATCTAAAAGTGGATATGTCACCTTTATGTTCCCCTGTAGGCATTTGACTGCAGTGGTAAACTAAACGCATCAAAAGGATATCGACGGAAAGGAGAATATATACACATAAATATTACTCAATTAGACATTAAAATATAATTTAAAAATGAATTTTTTTTATATTTTTATTGTGAGAGCTAAATTTTTTAATAATATAACAATATATAATTAAGTAATAATATAAAAAGATTTTAATTTCACAATATATCAAACTAAACTCGATAGTGTATAAATTTTTAATGTGAAAGAAGATAAACAATTTTTTAAGAGGAAAATGATCTAAACTTGACTTATTTTTAAAATGAGTAAATAAATATTTATTTATCTTTACTTTAAAAATATGCATAATAATTTTACCCATTAAATACACTAATTATTGAACATGTATTGATTTATTCGTTTAAAAAAAATTATTTTAAATTTTACCCTTTTATAGATTTAATTTTAATTAAACTTCAGAATAAAAAAAAAATTTATGCATATGAATTTTAAATGAATAAAAAAATTTAACCACAATAACTAATATTTAAAGAGGAGAGATTTTTTTGACTTCAGTATAAGATTAAAACGTTTTATATGTTATAATTTTCATATCTCAATCGTTGATCTTCAATCATTTAATAATTGTAATTTTTTGAATTATATCAATTAATTAATTATTAATTCTATCTCAATTATTGTTATTAGATGGATAAATATTAATAACTAAAATTAGGAATAAAACTTATTAATCTTACAGAAAAATCAACACATCCCTCCTCATATTTAAAATATCTAGCCTTTTAAATAATATATCAATGCACTGTTAAACAGGGTAAATCTTTAGAATACTCGATCAAATTTGAACTCAATAAGGGCGAATTATTACTTAGTGTTGTTTCCTTGTTTCTTAAGTTAAAATGCTAAAAAATGAAGCAAGATATCCAACTACTATTTCAATTATTTTATACTTACTTTTTATTAACGTTAAACGGGGTAATTAATTGCGCTCCACTATCTTTTTATTAACGTTAAATATACTTACTGTTTATTTAAAAATTATATATCTGTTACCAAAAAAAAAAAAAAAAAATTATATATCTATTTTTGTTATTTTGTTGTTTTAAAAATATTTCAGGTAAGCTTGAGGGTTAGCTCAAGTGATAATATATTAGGATGGATGAATAACTTAAAGAGTTGGGGTTCGAATATTGAAAAAGACATTTATTTGGTGTAAAGCTCAATAATTAGCATGCCTCTTGACTCAAAATTAGTTTTATACATGTGTATGCCCTCTTTTTTTATTTCAATCGTGCCAAATGCCAATATTCGAGAGACTTAACTTGCCAAAAATGAATAATTAAAATAATCAAATAAAAAAACTACTCCATATATAGTAATGTCACTCTCTAGTAAATCTCAATTAGGGAGGATGGGATAAAGAATACTTGTACGTAGCTTTACATTTGTATAATTACAAAAATCCAGTACTCCATATATAGTACATATATAAAAATCCAGCTTTAATTTCATATTTGCTTGGTCTGTTTGTTATCTTGATTTTATTGGTGGCTATTATAATTAGCAATAAATTGTACGCATTTTTCTTTTTTTAGTCATTCTCATTTTAATATAGTCTACTATAGCATATTTATTTTTTACATAATTCATCGAGTAGATAACTATATTTGATTTGCATAATATTGATCACTCTGGATAGTAGATTTTTGTTTATGATTGATATTTGCAAAATTCTGTATCAATGTTGTAGTTTTTTTCACTTGAAATATAGAACGAGATAGTGTCACCTGAAATATAGAACAAGATAGAATCATAGATTTTTATAAGTATAAGGTTTGCGTGCAATTAAACAACCACGGAGGACGACAAATATTTTGATCTTTTTTCTCCATGCATTACATGGGTAATACACTAGTTAATTTTAAAAAGCTATAACAGTTTAAACGCTATATAAAATAAAGGAAGTAGGTGTAATTTTTAAATAAAAATAAATATATTTGCTTGGTCTGTTTGTTATCTTGATTTTATTGGTGGCTATTATAATTAGCAATAAATTGTATGCATTTTTCTTTTTTAAGTCATTCTCATTTTAATATAGTCTACTATGGCGTATTTATTTTTTACGTAACTCATCGAGTAGATAACTATATTTGATTTGCATAATATTGATCACTCTGGATAGTAGATTTTTGTTTATGAGTGATATTTGCAAAATTCTATATCAATGTTGTCGTTTTTTTTACTTGAAATATAGAACAAGATAACTCCACCTGAAATATAGAACAAGATAGCAACACAGGTTTTTATAAGTATAAGGTTTGCAGTACAATTAAACAATCACGGAAAACGACAAATATTTTGATTTTTTTCTCCTTGAATCATATGGGTAATACACTAGTTTATTTTAAAAAGCTATAACAGTTTAAACGCTATATAAAATAAAGGAAGTAGGTGTAATTTTTAAATAAAAATAAATAAGTGTAATCAACGTTAATTTCAATAGAGACGAGTGTAATTATCTTGTAACTTTTATTTTTATTTTTTAAAAAGTATGAACATGTTGATGGTGATGGTCAACCAAGAAATTATAAAATGGTATGACCAGACCACTAGATGGAGCGAGTGGGATTTGTGCTGTGTGCGGACAGCAACTAGCCACAATTGGCTGTGCGTCAGGCCACACACAAACTCAATATATAATAATACAGTGATTTGTGAAAGGTTGGTGTAGGACAGCATCTTCAAGTGGACAAGTTAAAAGGCACCCATTATTTTATCATTGCCAAAGTTGTTGGATGCAATTTGGAGTGGGATGATGAACATGGACCTAGTCCAACACATAGCCTGGATGCTACATGTGTACTGATTTGGATACTAACATAGAATGAATGTTTCATTAACCAAACATAAATATAAGATTGCAGTTAACCAATATATATACAAACATAAATATAAGATGGCAGTTAACCAATATATATACAGAGGAGCGTTACATATATATATATAATATATATATGGCTTATCATTTCTCAAGCTGCTTGAGATAATTTTATCTCCGACTATTAAATCATAACCGTACAATGATGGATCAATGATGATAAAAGAAGAAAGAGAAAAAGAGAATCATAATCATTCAAAGGTGAATCAATTAATATAAGAAAATAAATAAATAAAACGACTTAGTTTTGAGGTAGCCGGAAATAAACTTATCTTAAGCTGCTTGAGAAATATTTTTCATATATATATATATATATATATATATATATATATATATATATATATATATATATATTAGAGCGTTATTTTTACAACTTAATTTTTTTACAACTTCTTACAATTTATTTTTTTATCATTGATTTATGTTAATCAAACGATTATAATTTATTAAAATTAATAATTAATTAATAAATGCGACCTAATAAATCATAACCGTTGGATTGACGAAAATTAATGGTAAAAAATAGATTGTAAGATTAACATTTCACACACACACACACACACACATATATATATATATATGGGGAGGGTTCTTTTGACTCAAGAGTAAGATTTTTAAGTCTTACTCCTCATCTCAGCCGTTGATGGACGGAAATCAATGATTGTCATTTATAATGTAATTAATAATTAATTAATTAATATAACTTCCTAAATTATAATCGTTGGATGGACGAAAATCAACAGCTAGGATATGGAGTAAGACTTATGGAGTAAGACTTATAAATCTTACTCTGGAGTCAAATGATCTCTCCCCTATATATATATATATATATATATATATTCTCTTGTCACAGAAGATAAAGTTATCATCTGCAATCCTAAAATTATGTCATTTTGAAGGTTGGGGAAATTAATGAAAGATATTTTGGTAAAATTCATATAATTAAAAAAAAAATTATCAATGGATAAAGTTTCTCTTGTCACAATACATAAAGTTATCTCCTGCAACCCCAAAACTACGTCGTTTACATATCTGAGCTGCCATTACCAAAGACAATTATACATAAAAGATAACGCAGAGTACAATTAACGCAGAGTACAATTATTCCATTGGGGGTATTAGCACACAAATTGTTTACATATCTGAGCCTACTTCCTACTCTTATTTATTTGTTACTTTGAGTAGGAATACAAGCTTAAACCTACTAATCATCCATATTAAATGAAATTGTTTCTATGCGATTCAGGTAAAATATAATAGCCATCCCTCGTGCTTTTACTAAAACATAAAACTCAGTTTTCTCTAAATCAGGAGTATTATAATGACCTTCACTATTAAGTCTTGAAAGAATATGATGATTCTGATGTAGATCAGTAAGTTTTGTCAGTTCTAAGATAAGTAAGTTCTAATGTAAGTTTTGATGAGTTAATCATGTGATTAACATGTTAAATATCAAGATATAATTCATGTCAAACAAGTTAAGCAAATATTAGAAAAGTTTGTGGTTTAAAATATAAATATTATGATAGTTTACGAACTATTTTGCAATTTAGCAAAACTTGGCCTATACATAATTTTGAAGATGTAATTAAATTATTTAGTAAATTTTGTGAGTTATAAGTTGTATTAATTTAAGTTAATTATGATAAGAATAATTAAGAAAAATAAGTCAAAGTTACGAAAATTATTAGCCAATTAGATTGGTTTTAATTGATAAAAGTCAAACTAAGATTACTTAGCCATTGAGTATGCTTGTCTTGTGCTCCAAGTCGGCCTTCGTCTCTATTTCTTCCCTCTCCACGCAGCTCTTCCTTTCTCATTTTCTTCATGCTTGTTCGAACCATGAAAGAACAAAGGGCAAGCTTGATTCATCAATTTTTAGCCACTTTTTATACTAAGTTCATTTCAAAAAAATCTTGTAGTATAAGATCTTGTGATCATAACCTATATCTTAGATCATCGTTTGAGGATGATATGAGTGAGATATTCCCTCTCTAAGCTTCGACCTACTTGCTACCCTAGTGAAGAAGATAGGTCATTTGATGGTTTTAAGGTTCAAGAATGGTTTCTAGGTCTTTGTGAAGATATTCAAGGTATGAACCCCCAATTTCTATGGTAAGAATTCATGATTTAAGCTTTGGTCTTCATGATTTTTGAAGAACTTTGTTGCGACTTCGGCAAGTGCACCGGTCGTAAAAGTAATAAAGTGTACTGAGTACGAGATCGTTCTCACGAGGATTGGGTTTTCAAGCACTAGTTCGCTAACAACGATTTAGTTGGACAATCAATATTTGGATTTGAGAGAATTGAATTTGAAAACAACTAAGAACATGCAATTTAGAATTTAGAATTAAAAAAAAATTGAAAAGATGATGATGATTAAGAATTTAAAAACAAGCGTAGTTAGGGTTTCGACTTTCCCCAAACTCCTCTATATGCTATGAATTAAACTGCCAAGAATCCGTTCTTAAAATATTGCCAATCAATTCTTTCTAAGTTAATTAGTGCTCAATTTCTTGTTACTCTAAATCTATGTGATCTCAGAAGAACCCTAGTTCCTCGGTTATTCCCCAAGAAAACATACATTAAGATCAAGAATTTAAAGATTGCACAATTACCCTATATCTATCCCTAGATCACAAGGATTATGATAAATTTACCAACTCAGGGTTCATGCACCAACATCCCTATTGTCATACAATTCCCCTAAATCAATCTATAAGGAGCAAACTCATAGAAAGCATTAAAGACAGATAAATTTATTCAAATATTAAAAGAAAAGAATTGAGAGATAATTTAATTCAAAGCATAAAATTCAATTGGGTTTCATCTACCCCTAACTACATAAAAATCTAGTCTAACATACTGAATTCAAAAGCAATAATAAAGAAAAGAGAACCCCAAGCCTCCATTGGTGTGATGTTGACTTGGTTCCTCAGTGTTCCAACGCTCCGCAACAGGATTCGTCCTTGTGCTGCTTCAGACGCCTCTCTGTTGTTGAATTCTTTTTAATTGGTCCCAAGGCCCTTTATTTATAGAGGAGAAACATATCTTTTAATTTCCATTCAAATCTCCTTCAAATCTTCATTCAAATCTTAATTTGGATATTGATAATAATTGGGCCTGAATTTTTACGCGTTAGAGCATTTTAGCGCTCATTAGAGCGCTAAAATGCTCTCACAGTATAATGTTGTCTGCCTTAGAGCGTTTTAACATTCATATGGGCACTAAAACGCTCTCTTCGAAAGAAACTTTGTGCTGTCAGGGCGTTTTAGTGCCTTGTTGGGCGCTAAAACACTCTCCTCCAGTGGATTTTGGCTATTTTACTTCTTTAGGGCGTTTTACCGCACTGTTGGGCGCTAAAACGCTCTCCATCAGTCTGCGAGTTGCTTGTAACTTGCTTTCTTTGAGGCTTTCTTCGGTATTCAATCATCTTCTTGCAGTCTTTGCTCCATTAGCATTCTTTTATGTCAAAATACCTTCAAAGTAAGCAAGATTACCACATGTTAGCTAGAAATCCATTCTTTATGATTTTATACTGTAAAACCTTAATTTCCATGCAATCTACTATGTAATTCTTGTATAAATTAGCCTAAAAACATGGTAAATCAAGGGTTTATCAAACATTCTCAAATTTAAATATTGTTGTCCTCATCAATCAATCAGAATAAAGTAAGGGAAATTGAAGTAGGAATTTTCAATTGTATGGAATTTGATAGGAAGGATTCAATCAGAGACATGATTACAGAGCATTCAGACTTTAAAGAATGATACATCAATTAACAAAATTCACAATTCATCAGTTAAAAGTTGCAATAAAATTTCTTAAGATCAAGAATAAGGAAAAATTTCTGAAACACTCCTTCACTAAGATTTCAATTCACTCACACTCAACTGTTTAGAGGGTTGGTGTTTCACTCGTATCCCACTGAATCAACACTACCATAGGCTTGCTTATATTCTCGCTCTCCACAGTTATTGTGACATATCTCACAGATCAAGAGGTCTTGTTTAGGGTTATAACTTGGTCTGGTTGAAGGAAGGGAAAATTTAGAGAATGAGCTCCAAGATTAAAATCCAAATTCAAAGAGAAAATAAATGTAATCGTTTAACAATTTGTAAACAACTTTCTTCTTCTTTTTGGTCCATTCTTCTTCTTTTTATTTTGAACTTTTCTCTTGTTTGTCGTTCTCTTTTCTCAGAACAAGTTTTCTTCTTTCTTTTCACTTCTTTTCTTTTTCCTCTTTCTAAGAAGTTTTCCTTTTCTTTGTTTGTTTCTTTTTCATTCTAACTAACCTTACTTCCTTAGCTTTTGCCTTTCTTCCTTGTACTCCCATACATCATAATTTATGTAATCATTTAATTATCATCTGTTTCTCAATTCAAATCTGAAAGTTAATCTCAAATAAGGTGAGGATTTATATAGGAAGTGGCTTATTCATCTTTATAGGTTTTCAAAGAATAAACAGGCCTAGGCTCAAAAGGGTTTAACTAAGGAATGTCAGCAATGGTTGGCTATTTGGCCATCTAGTTTAAAGAAAGAACATGCCTCAATCATATCCATAGAATATATCACATACCAATTCAAGCAAGAAACAAAGCAGGTTCTAGAGTATTTCATACAGTGAGATGCACACTCAATAAAAATTTTCTGTATAGGCTCAAAACCTCACGGCTATGAATGAACAATCATTTTCCTATTCTTCATCTCAAAAAATTTCATCACTATAGAGAATATTCAATGAATCATGAAAATCATTGCATTGATGCTCATTATGACAATTTATGTAAGTGCATCATCATGCTCTATATCAAATTACTAATCAAAATTCCTACCAATTTTCCATTTATTTGCACTGAGAAAATTTTAAAATTTTCACAAAAATAATGGCTTGGGGTTTTTCAAAACAAACTAAATATAAAAAATTCAATTCAAAAAGAAATAAGCTAAACCAAAGAAGAAAGGATTTGAGATAGTTCCCTGTTTTAGCCGGATGTTCTGTGTATGCTCATGAAGTTTCTCCAGCTTACTCAATTGTGCTTAGATGAACCGTGCGTTCCCCATTCCCAGATTTAAATGTTGCTATCCTCAGCAACATATTTAAATCTAAAAAGAAAACGCGTTGAGAAATAAAAACAACTAATTGTTCTCTTGTTGTTTGTTCCCTTTTCTTCACCGGTAAAATACACTCAATGATAGCCATTGGTCCCAACACCTTCTCCTATATTTTTGTATTTTTCTTTATTTAATTCAAAGTAAAAATAACTAAAACAGTGAAATTAAACTAAAACAGTAAAGTGTGGGTTTGCCTACCCTTTAGCGCTTGTTTAACCTCACAAGCCTGATCTAAGAACCCGCGTTAATTTAGGAAATTAATTAAATAAATATGAGAATTAGGAAATAATTTCATAATTGACCCTAATAATTATGAGGAGACATAAATAAGTATGGTAAGTGATTAATAACGTTGAAAGTCGTTATTCTGATGAAAAGTGTAGATACCGGTTCTGCTCCTCGGTATAAATGCGTACCGATGAAGTATCCCGAAAAATTATAATAAGTATGAGAATATTCTTAGAATAATATGTAGGACTAGTAAAACAAGTTTCAAGTCAAAATAATGAGATCTGGTGTCAGAACTGATACTGGCTTTGTAAACGCGCGTACCGGAAAAGTACTGCGAAAAATAAAATAAAAATATGACAAATCTTAGAAAAATAACTAGGTCAGAATCCTAAGTTTGGGATTAAAATGCTAAGCATAGCTATTGATGCTAATACAATGTGATTAACCTTAAGCCGCCTATAAATAGTGCATTTCACAGAATCCTAGGCTGATTCTATCAGCTCTACGTGCCTCCATTTTTCTGAAACTCCACCAGCCACCTTGCCACCCTCTTCCTCTCCACCTTGTGAGCCAAGAGGCCACCTTTCCTCTTGGTTTCTTCACCAAATCTCATTGTGTGAGTGTGCCTTAGACTTGTGAGGGTGAGAGGGAGCCTTTTTCTGGATGCTCAGCCACTGTTTGTGGGTGTTGTGAGCTGACTTCACTGTTTGGGTTGATTGAGAGCTTGTGTCTTGTTAGTGTTGATCCAAAAAGTCATTTTTGGTGAGAAAGAACCATTGTGGTGTGCCATTTTCGTGCACCTTCAAGTCAGAACCTTTGGAGCTAATTTGAGAGCTCCAAGAGCCACCTTGTTTCTGTTTTGAACCTTGGGTAAGCTTCATCAACCTTGATCATGAGTTTCCTTAGTTAAAAATGAAGCCTTGGCATGTTTAATAAGAGGAACAAGTAACTAACGTGATCACTGACCTAAAGAGGCTTAAAAATACATGCTTGAATGTTAAAATGGGTTAAAGGTTGAATCTTGTATGGATATCTTCGCGAAATGCAGAAACTGCATTCCTTCGCGAAATATCCGGATATGATACCCGGATATTGATGTCCGGGTATGGGCTATGTGATATTAGAATATGGATATCCGGATATCATATCCGGATATGCATATCCGAATATATGACCCCGATAAATATCCGAATATTCTGGAAAGTTCGAGACAGTAACAGTACTGTTCATACAGAATGATATTTTGGGTTTGGGGACCCATGATTGGTCAATGGAGACTTCTGTAATAATTAATCTAAGTCATAATGATAGGGATTAAGGGCTTATGGATTTGTTAGAAGCCTAAAGACATGAAACGTAAAAGGAATGTGTTGTCTTTATGTCATATGCTTGTAAAGTATAAATATTGATATGGTTATTGGTCCAAACAGATTGTGATTGTGTTGTGTGTGGACTTTGAGCGGGTGTGGACCTTGGATTGGATTGATTGCTTCGAGGTAAGCTTTTGTGTCCTCGGTTAGGCCATTGTTGGTTCCACCATACCCCATGGGGGAATGGTTTTATGAATGATGTGTTTTCATGTTTTGATGATTGAAATGCTTTTGAACTGTTAAGTGCAAGGGCCTTATAATATGCATGTGTTGTTCCATCGAAACGGTAAGCCTGAGTATGTGGCGTCATACAATACGGTGATTCTGTGGGTGGGTGAAAGTGGCGTCCTGCACTGATGTAGGCAATAGACGTATGTAAATTCTGCATTTCTCTGGCCAGTAGAATATCTTGACACACATGACATGATTATCTGTTGCATTGCACTGATTTTGGAACTGATATTGTATATTGCTTTTAGAACTTATATTGCACATGTAAGTGAGCTTGGGGTGGAGAAATCCTTGAGGACTCCTTGCCTTACTGAGATTTCTGTTTAGAGATCTCACCCCACGTTTGGGGCACATATTTCAGGTTCAAGTGACTCGGGGGTTGAGACCTCGGGCGGCAGGAGGCCGGAGCTTAGCTGACTGATACATGATGATTATACTGCTTTGATTGGATGCTTATTTATTCTTATTATCCTGTTATTTGACTTGAGACTCTGTTGGGCTTTTTTGCCTTATTGGGTGAGCATGGGGGTTGTCCATGCCACATTGATTGACTATGTTTAACTGTAGTATTGAGTTATATAATTGTATCAGGATTATGGTCTGGACTACGTGTTGTAGTACCGTGATTTAGATACTCACCTTTATTTATATATTGAGGTTACTCAGTGTAGTTAGCTTTATTGCAATTTACATACATGCAATATTTTGAAAAAAGATTAAGTAATCAACTTGGTAATATTAATGACGTCATAATTGAAAAGAAAAAGTTATTCCGCATTTTTACTTAAGCGTGGCTTAATCCGATGATATGATAACAAACCAGGTATACACGGGGTGTTACACTTGACGTACCTGATTTACTTTAATGGTGGTTCAAAGCATGAGCTTGATGATGACCAAGCTCCATCATTCAGAAATTGTGTCATCCCATAGTGCTCTTGTGCATATAAGTGAGATATAGTAGCCTCAAGAACTTTGAATTTGGTATTTATATGCTTTCCCTTGCTCCTAGGCTTCTCCATCTTAACTTTTGGCTTACTTTCATGAGATGACTCGTCATTGTGTTCTTCATCACCTTTCTTTTCACCAATATAGTAGACTTGATCTTTCGGTTGAGCTACAGATGAAGGGACTTCTTTGTCAAAGAACTTGAAAATTGCTTGCTCTCTGTCTACCCGTAAGATCAGCTCGCCCTTAAATACATCAATCAGTGCTCCTGAAGTTGCCAAGAAGGGTCTTTCGAAGATCATTGGAATTGTGCCATCTTCCTCTATATCAAGGATGAAAAAATCAACATAGATGATGAATTTGTCTACCTTTACCAGTATATCCTCAATGATGCCATAAGCTTGCTTTGAAGAGCGGTCAGCCAGTTGCACTATTGTTCTGGTGGGCTTCACTTCAGTAATCCACAGCTTCTTCATCATGGAGAGTGGCATGACATTGAGGCTAGCTCCAAGATCACATAAAACGTTGTCCACTTCCACTTTGCCTATAGTGCACGGAATGCTGAAGCTCCTTGGATCCTTGACTTTAGTAGGTAACTTATTTTGGCTGATAGCATTACATTCCTCTATTAGATTTACTGTCTTACATTCCTGCAACTTACGCTTCCTTGATAATAGATCCTTCATGAACCTTGCATAGATGGGCATGTTCTCTAAAGCTTCAGCAAAAGGGATGTTGATCTGCAACCTCCTGAATATTTCTAGAAACTTTGAATACTGCTGCTTCTGAATCTCTTTCTTTAATCTTTGAGGATAAGGGATTTGAGCATATGGGGAGAGATCCAAAGGCTTGTCTTGCCTTTCTAAAGCTTTCTTCTTCTCCCACTTAAATAGTTTCTTTTCAACTATTTCCAGGATTGCTCTTCTCAACTTCAATAGTATCATGTGCCTTTTCTTTAGTCTCTTCTTCAACCGATGCCTCCATATTTCTCTTCTTTTCTTCAGGTTGCTTCTTTATAGGATGAATCACTGTCCCACTTCTTGTGGTAATTGCGTTGCAGTGTTCTCTAGGATTAATGACAGTGTCTCCCGGGAAGGTACCCTTAGCTCGCTCAGTAAATTGCCTTGACAACTGGCCTATCTGAGTTTCTAGATTTCGGATATAAGCTTCTTGGTTTTGAATTGCTGATCTAGTCTCTTGCATGAAGGAAGATGTGTCCTCTCTGAAAGCATTTGCACCTTGTATGTAATCAGAAGTGGTCTTGCATAGCTGTGCAAAAGCTTTCTCCCACTCAGAAGTGTTACTTTGTTGTGGGGTATGTGGTTGCACTGGAAAGGGAAGATTGAGCTGATGGTTGGATTTGTAACTTAACCCTGGATGTTGATTCTGATTCTTCCACCCTTGATTGTAGTCATTCCCATACTGGTTCCTCCCTGGATCATTCTGGTTCTTCTCATCATACCAGAGTCCGTTTACTTCAGCAGTTTCAGGTGCTCTCATGAATTCACAGGCTTCAGTTGCATGAGTACCTGCACAAATACCACAAGTAATTTGAGAATTATTAACAGAAGAAACTTGAGAATTAGAAAATTGCTTTGTAAGAACATCTAATTATGCTTATTGTTCCTTATTTATTTGCAATATTTGTTCAATCTGGGCCAATATTGAATCATAGCCATAAAGCTTCAAGATCCCTGCTCTCCTGCCTGGCACTGGAGCATTATCGAACTCCTGAGAAGCTAAAGATTCCAACAATTCCAGTTCTTCCTCTGGAGTTTTTATTTTCAGTGATCCCCCTGATGCAGCATTCACCAAGGTTCTTGTACTAGGCGTCTTTCCTTGGAAGAAAATTCGTCCTTTCTCCCAAGCTTCAAAGTCATGTTGTGGACACTTCCTAAGCATTATTTTTAATCTTTATCATGCTTCGTACAAGGATTCACTTTCTTTTTGTTCAAAAGAGGTGATCTCTGCTTTGAGCCTTGCCATCCTTGAGGCTGAGAAGAATCTGGCCAAGAACTTGGTCGCCAAGTCATCCTAGTTGGTGATGCTTCCTTGAGGTAGCGACCGTAGCCACCCTCTTGCTTCTTCCTTCAGTGAGCATGGGAAGAGTCTCAACAAAATGGCATCAAGTGAGACTCCATTCATCTTCAATGTGTCACAATAAAGTAGAAAATTTTCAAGATGACTGTAGGGGTCTTCTGTGCTTTCTCTAGTGAACTGATATTTTTGAATCAGTTGTAACAGTGTTGGCTTGAGCTCAAAGTTGTTAGCATCCACGGTTGGTCTAACAATGCTTGTCGTCTACGAAACTCGGGCTGGCATCATGTAATCTCCCGAAGTGCTTGGGGGATTCTAAAGTGCATTGTTGTCAGCCATAGTTTCTTCCTTTGGTTCCGTAGAGCTTGATGCTTCTTCCGCTTTTCTTTCTTTTGTGCTTTTTCTGATTTTTCTTTCTGTCTTTTCTATCTCAGGATCACAATGCAAGATTCGTGGGTTAACAGTACCTCGCATAAACCAAGATTTAAAAGATGTGCATAAAATAAAAATTGCAGAAAGATAAAACAGAAAATAAAACCAGAAAAAGAATGCAGAAAACTAATGACATAAAAAAAATATGCAGAAAATTAATGCAGAATTATGAATGCATAATTTAATTGTAGAAAAATTAAAACGTCCAATCTAAAAAGTTTTTAATTACTTTTAATGTTGAAGGATCCAATACCCGACAACGGCGCCAAAAACTTGTTGCGACTTCGGCAAGTGCACCGGTCGTAATAGTAATAAAGTGTACTGAGTACGAGATCGTTTCCACGAGGATTGGGTTTTCAAGCACTAGTTCACTAACAACGATTTAGTTGGACAATCAATATTTGGATTTGAGAGAATTGAATTTGAAAACAACTAAGAACATGCAATTTAGAATTTAGAATTAAAAAGAACAATGGAAAAGATGATGATGATTAAGAATTTAAAAACAAGCATAGTTAGGGTTTCGACTTCCCCCAATCTCCTCTATATGCTATGAATTAAACTGCCAAGAATTTGTTCTTAAAATATTGCCAATCAATTCTTTTTAAGTTAATTAGGGCTCAATTCCTTGTTACTCTAAATCTATGTGATCTCAGAAGAACCCTAGTTCCCCGGTTATTCGCCAAGAAAACATGCATTAAGATCAAGAATTTAAAAATTGCACAATTACCCTATATATATCCCTAGATCACAAGGATTCTGATAAATTTACCAACTCAGGGTTCATGCACCAACATCTCTATTATCATACAATTCCCCTAAATTAATCTATAAAGAGAAAACTCATAGAGAACATTAAAGACAGATAAATTTATTCAAATATAAAAAGAAAAGAATTCAGAGATAATTTAATTCAAAGCATAAGATTCAATTGGATCTCATCTACCCCTAACTACATAAAAATATTGCCTAGCATACTGAATTTAAAAGCAATAATAAAGAAAAGAGAACCCCAAGCCTCCATTGGTGTGATGTTGACTTGGTTCCTCAGTGTTCCAACGCTCCGCAACAGGATTCGTCCTTGTGTTGCTTCAGACGCCTCTCCGTTGTTGAATTCTTTTTAATTGGTCCCAAGGCCCTTTATTTTTAGAGGAGAAACATATCTTTTAATTTCCATTCAAATCTCCTTCAAATCTTCATTCAAATCTTAATTTGGATATTGATAATAATTGGGCCTGAATTTTTACGCGTCAGAGCATTTTAGCGCTCATTAGAGCACTAAAACGCTCTCACAGTATAATGTTGTCTGCCTTAGAGAGTTTTAACACTCATATGGGCACTAAAACGCTCTCTTCGAAAGGAACTTTGTGCTGTCAGGGAGTTTTAGTGCCTGGTTGGGCGCTAAAACGCTCTCCTTCAGTGGATTTTGGCTATTTTACTGCTTTAGGGCGTTTTAGCGCGCTGTTGGGCGCTAAAACGCTCTCCATCAATCTGTGAGTTGCTTGTAACTTGCTTTCTTTGAGGCTTTCTTCAGTATTCAATCATCTTCTTGCATTCTTTGCTCCATTAGCATTCTTTTATGTCAAAATACCTTTAAAGTAAGCAAGATTACCACATGTTAGCTAGGAATCCATTCTTTATGATTTTATACTGTAAAACCTTAATTTCCATGCAATCTACTATGTAATTCTTGTATAAATTAGCCTTAAAACATGGTAAACCAAGGGTTTATGAAACTTCTTGGAGTTTTTTATGGTCATGTTTGATGGAGTCTGATGAGGTTTATGTTATGATATGTTAAAAACTATCAAAAAAAGATGTTGAAGACTTTGAAAAGATGACCTAATTCCTATGAGTATGATTCAACTGTCATTGGAAAGTCATGAAGAGTATTGTTTGATGTAAGTGAGTATGTATGGTTTAGCTTCAGTGATGTTTTAGTGATGGAAAACAAGTTGAAAATTGAAGAGAACTCATGGGATTTCCTAAAAGGCCTATTCGTTCAGCACAAGTTAAATAGGCTTGGAATCATTGTTTTGATGAGTTAAGTTATATTTGATTTCTCTTGAGTATGATGAAGTTAAATGGAACTTGTATTTATCAAAAGAAGTTTGAAAAGCTTATGTTCCCTTTGTAAGTGCCACTCGGCCGTAAAAGGGAAAAATAATGTAAGAAATGGTTTGATGATGTGATAAATGATGGAAGCTTATTTATAGATTTTGTAAGTATGTTAAAGTGAAATAATTTTGATTTATATGACATTATAACCTTGAGATCTAGAAGTCAAATTAGGATCTCTATCTGACATAATACTTAGAGGTACCCTATGAAGCTTAACAATTTCTTTTATATACAATTGTGCTAACCTCACAATAAAATATTGAGCTCTAATTGGTAGAAAATGAGCATATTTGATTTACCAATTAATAATAACTCAAATTTCTTTATAACCCTCTTGGGTTCTTGGCAAACACATCATAAAATTTGTGGCTACACTTTCCCACTTCTATTATGGTATGTCTAATGGTTGAAGTAATCTTGAAGAATTTTGATGTTCAATTTTTACTTTTTGACAAATTAGACACTTTGTATAACACCTCGGATTTCCTAAATGCATAATTATATATGAAAATATGGACTAAGGGGAAGGATTAGTGAAAATTCTGAATTAGGGGTCAAACTGCATAAGAAGGGCAAAATGGTAATTTACCAAACACGTAACCTTAGGCATGAAAAATTGAGTATAAGACCTGAAACGATAAAAATAATGCCGAAAATGGATTCAGGACAAAAAATCGAGTGGGCAGGCAAGTTTCGGAAAATTTGATGAATAGTGATTTTACCAGTGTAAAATACTGCGGTATAATTGTACCGATAAGCGCAAAAATAATATCAGTATTTTTATGAAGTAAAAACATGTCGTGAACGAGAAAAATACGTAGGCTATGAATTTATGATTTAAATTAGGTGCTTTAATAAAGTTAATTCGCATGTGGGACCCACTTAAGTGATTTAAGTGGACAAGTGGCCAATTACACACTCAAAAGCAATTTCTCTCTCCTCCTTTCCTCTTCATCTCACGCGGCCTCCATTGGAGAAGTGGAAGCCTTGCTTCAAAAACTTCAAACCACCAAAACACATCCAAAACCTACTCAAATCCAAAAGTGTAAAACATCAAAGTTGTTCCAAATCACCTTGTGAACATCTTTCCTTCCTTGAGTGAGCCACAAAATTGAATGTGCAAGAAGATCATTTTCCTATTGTGGGTGGCGGTTTTGGGCTTTTTTGTGGTGGTTGGTGGCGGTTTTGGACCGTTCAAGTGTTGAAACTTGTTCTTGGGTTGCCTAGGAGTTGATTGGTGGTAAGTTTTCACACTCTCATGGAGTTTTTATTGAGATCATAAAATGGATGAGTGTTTGATTATGTGTTGATTGGTTGATGTGGTTAGGAGCTTTTAATGATGTTGCTCCTTTGAAATTAAATGCTTAGAATGATAAATGATGAAAATTGATGCAATAAAAATTATTGTGATTTAGAAAATTATAACTTAGTGAAAATTGGAGTTGATATTGATGATTTTGTGAAATAACATGGATCTGGGATTGCATAATTGAATTATGGACCATTGGTATGAATTAATTATAGGACTAACAGATGTGTTTGAGTGTTAAATTGAATTGAAAGTCTTAGTGTATGCTTGATTGGGGAATTCGAACCATAGAGTAAATTTAGAGAAAAATGATGTGGAAAATGTGGTTTCATCAATGGTTGAGGCATTGGTGAATAAATGATGAGTTAGGTTGATGATTTAAACGCTTCAGCTAGTTGGAATGAATGGAAGATAACCATTAGGCCTATGAAATTAGGTGGGGGTATTATTGTTGTGTATGTGAATTTGTGATAATGTATGTGTTGATGGTCATTGTATTTGATCATATAGGTTGCCTCTCACGGAAACAATAGAGGTGGATTAAACTTGGAGCATACGTTGTGGAGCTTTGCTTTGGATAAGAGGTAAACCTTTAGAACTTGGGCTTTAATCCCTTGTGTGCTCCACCACACCTAGTGGAAGGTTGTGGTTGGATTTTGTGCCTCTGGACATTGTGTGAATATGTATATTCATGCATTATTGCTTGATTGTGTGACATGCTTGGAGCATGTTGTGTGTGAATTGTTTGATTTCTGGCTAGTAGATGTGTGTGGTTTGGACTTCCGCTAGAGATATCCTTTGGGGATTCCGGTCGAGTTTTGCCGTGGGGCCGACTCTGGGAGCAGTACCAGGATGATCCAAACGTGGGACTTCCGCTGGATAGGGCTCATGAGGAGTTCCAGTTGGGTTTTGCCATGTGGTCGTCTCATCCATGGGAGAGGCACCAGGAAGCTTCCCGAGAGTTATATGATGGGGTCCTTGAACGGAATCCTTATGTGGATGTTCTTGGATTTGTGCCCAGTTGTTTATGATGTTGTATGTTATGCATTTTACATGATGTTATTTGTTGCACATTGAGTGAGCCATGGGGTGGAGTGATGCTCTAGTACCCTTGGTTTACTGAGATATATCTGTATATCTTACCCCGCGTTTGGGAACATCATTTCAAGTTATGTTGAGCATGGAGGACCTTCGGGCAAGAGGCTCGCTTAGTGGAGGAGTTGAGCATGAGATGCATATGGAGGACATAACATATTGGAGGATTTCATTTGATGCATATAGCATAGTATTTAGTATTTTGGACTTAGGTTATGAACATATTTCATGTTAATATTGCTATGCTTTTGTGCGTTCATAACTATATTCTAAATCATTTGAATTTGATGTATATTCATGCCTATTGGTTGCATTGACATATTGGTGAGCATGGGACTTGTCCATGCCATTTGGATTATGCTTAAGAATTAGTTGTTGTAAAGAAGATTTTATGGAGGTGTATAATTGATGGAAGGATCAATGACATATTGAATGCGTTGAGCTGTGAAATAGTTAAGTAAATATTGAGAGGATAATTGATTAGGTACATGATTGGAAAAATTGGTAATTGTTGAAAATATAAACAGGGTGCTGCCCAATTTTCATATCCCATATGATAGAATTGGACCCCTTGGCCTTCTTGGAAGTTATAGATCTTTCTTTTAGCTTTCCAACGAGACCAAGATTGTGTAAATTGAGTTAGTATAACTCAAGTTATGGGCAAAATACCAAAGTAGGTCGAATTACCATATTTTGGTGTCTATCTCCAGACCTGTGGCGCTATTAGCGCCGTGGTGGCACTAATCACGCCAACATACAGAGAAGAGACGTAATCTTGGTGCTATTAGTGCCAAGTTGGCGCAAATCGCGCCGGAATTCTGGAAGTTCAGCATCACTCTCTTAGAAAATTCATAATTTGAGCTACGGTGCTCCAAATTGAGCGCGGTTTGAAACCACGTGAAGCTAACAAAGAAATATATAACATATTAAGGAATGAGGAGCACTTGAGAGAAATAAAATTGTTAGAGTAAATAAAAAGGCGAAGGAATTTATTGTTAAATATGGATAGAATGAGTTTTTAGCTTTGTTGGTTTATGAGAACTACTTAGCCACCTTCAAATGTAAACTGTATGGTATTAAGCTAATGTATTCATAATTCCGCTTTAAGTTTTTAGTTGTGATCACAGTTAATATATTGTCTGATACGATTATTTTAAAAGTGCGAACGTTATTAAAAAGAAAAAGTTTTTCCGTAATTTCAAATAACTGCTGTGATTGTGACTGCGCTTAATATCATAATTGTCGATAACACACCTGTCCGGTAACGGGGTGTTACACTTTGAAACATATTCCACAATATTTATTTTTATTCTTGGCCACCAAAATATTTTTTTTAGATCTTGATACATTTTAGTGGAATCAAGGTGAATAGTGAACTTACTTCTATATGCTTAATTTATACATCTTTCATCAATTTTTCTTTCCTAGGTATGACAATTCTTCCTTGAAATTTCACTAATTCATCTTCCCCTTTAATAAATCCTTCCTGTTCAAGAAATTTTTTCTAAACTTGAATCCTCCTGCTGAGCTTTTCTAATTTTGTCCATTAACTCATTCTCCACTCTTATTTCATTAATTCCCAAACTTCGAAGCAACACAGTTACAAATAATGTCATATCTCTAAATTGTTCTAATAACTCCAATTCTTTGATCATTAAATGTGACATGTGAAGAAACTTTCTGCCCAAAACATCAGCTACCATATTTGCTTTCCCTAGATGGTATTTAAGTTCAAAATCATAATCCTTCAAAAATTTCATCCATCTAATTTGCCTTATATTTAAATCTTTTTGGTCAAATAAATATTTAAGACTTTTATGATCACTAAAAACTTCAAATTTGACTGCATAAAAATAATGTCTCCATATTTTAAGTGCAAAAACCACTACAACCACTTCTATGTCATAAATTAGATAATTTTCCTCATAGGGTCTTAATTATATTGATGCATAAGCTATAACTTTTCTTTCTTACATTAAAACACATCATAATCCCTTTTTAGATGCATCACTGTAATCCTCAAATTTTTCTAATGGATTGGGGATTGTTAGAATTGGTGTAGATGTTAATTTATTTTTCAAATCTCGAAAACAATCATCATACTCTTGTGTCCAAACAAAAGAAATTCTCTTTCTAGTCAATCCGGTTAAAGGTAATACTAATTGTGAAAATTATTTAATAAATCTTTTATAATATCCTACCAATCCTAGGAAACTCCTTTCTTCAGTGATAGTCCCAGGCCTCTCCCAATACAATACAACCTCAATTTTACTAGAATCAATGGATACTCCTTCTTCAGATATTACATGAACCAAAAATTTAACTTTCTTTTTCTAGAACTCATATTTTCAAGTTTAGCATACAATTGCTTATCTTTTAAAACCTGTAAAACTATCCTCAGACAATCTTCGTGTTCTTCTTCATTTTTAGAATATATTAAAATATCATCAATGAACACTACTACAAATTGATCTGAATAAGGCTTAATAATCATGTTCATGTAATCCATAAATATAGTTGGAGCATTTGTTAATCCAAATGGCATTACTAGATATTCAGTGTCTGTACGTAGATCTAAAGGTTGTCTTTGGAATATCTAGTCTTAATTCTGATCTGATGATAACTTAACCTTAAATTTATTTTAGAAAACATTTTGGCTCCTCTCAACTAATCCAAAAATTCATCAATTCTAGGCAAAGGATATTTATTTTTACTGGTAACTTTATTTTGTTGCCTATAATCTACACACAACCTCATACTTTCATCATTTTTCTAGACAAAAAGCACTGGTGCTCCTCAGGGTGACACACTTGATATAATGAACTATTTTGATAAAAGTTCTTGTATTTGTTTCTTTAGTTCAATGAGCTCTAAGGGTGACATCTTATAGGGTGCAATAAAAATTGGACCTACTCCAGATATCAAATCAATGGAAAATTTAATTTCTCTTGTTAGGGGTAAACACAGAATATCATCCGAAAAAACCTCTAATTATTTAGAGACAATAGAAATACTAGTTATATCAGGTTTAACCTTTGTTTCTGAAAGATTAAAAAGAACATATCCTTGTGACTAAAAACCCTTCCTAAGTTGTGATCTTATGATCTTCTGGAATCTATTGAATTCAAAAAAAAAATTAGCTTTAAAAATTCATAAGTGTGGGTTCTGACATTCAATAACGGGATTTCCAATTTTATGGAACGCAATGCAAGAGACTGACCATTGTTGTGATCTACACGTTTCTAAGGTTAGGGTTAGGCACTAGATGTTGGGGAGTGGTGAGCTCCTTTAGAAGTAAATTCTTTTGTGCAAGCATCTATGGCATTGAGACAGAGCTGAATAAGCTTGTAACAGTAAGACGGTTCTCCATCGACTCTGTTAATTGGTCAAAGTGTTTATGTATCTCAGCACGAGTGTTTGCCAATTCCTTAGCTAAATCTTATACATGCATGGTGGGCGAGTTCAGAATAAAACCCCAAATGATGCACTCGAGGATCAAGAGTAACAGAGAATGAGAGAGGATAAAGTGAGAATAAAGGAAAAATAGTTATTATTAGGTATGAATTTGCATGCTCATATGAGTTGTAGCTAATTTATACATTACAAAAAGTACTCAACACCCTACACTTCTAACTAATCACTCCTAATTTTCTGCTTATTACAACAAATCCAAACAACTTTTTAATGGCATAACCAGTGGAGGACCCAAGACTTTATTTGAGAGGGGGGCGAAAATAAAATAAAAAATATTTTTCCAAGAATTGATGAAGTGAAGCCTTCCTAGCAATTGAAAGATTTGTACAGAAAGAAAATTCTTGATTAAAAAAAATGATCCATTACACAAAAACATTCTTTTCAGCCATCTCAAATATTAGTGATCTTAACAAATCATCACAAACAACAGGTTTGGATTATGCTTGAGCGCGCTCATGAATCGAGTTGGTGCCAGTACTAGGGATGATTTTCACACTTGGAATAACTGTAGTACTTGGACCAACATAAGTTCTGACCAAATTTGAAGGAAATGAAGGTTGACTCTGTGTGTAAGTGTAAATAGAGTTGTTCTGGCTCTGGGAGATTCCTTTGTTGGAAAAGGATATGAGCTAGCTCATTCGCTTTGACAGCATAAAAATCATCAAATACAATTACTTGGCCGACATAATAGATTATCAATGTGCAACTTTAGGTCCCTTGTTCTAAATAGTCATAAAGAGAAGTTTGAGATTTAGATATTTGAAACTCTATCAGGATTAAATCAAGGGGAATTGTTTTCTCATTTAACATCAGATAAAATAATTTTCTTACACAAACATAGTTTTATCTCATGTTAAATGAGATAAACAATTCCTTTAAATCAATATCAATTATGAACTAGTTTGTAGTCATTGCTAAAAAAAAAATTCTACTTGTTAATTGTTTTCAAAATAAAGTAAAGAAGCAAAACAACTCACCTAGAATTGATCAAGGTTGGAATCTCTTATGCTAGTAAACGAGGACGATAGGTAGTTTGTGAAGAGAGAAAACTATTGCCCAACATACAGTGGCCCAATGACATACAGCAGCTCAAGCCCAATTCCAAATCAGTTCCTTCTGATAATCACTTAATCAAAGAAACCAATCACGATAGAAAAGAGGACACGTAAGCAACACAGCTGGATCTATATGAGTTAGTTAGGAGGTTATGCAAACAGTTTCTAAATTAGTTAGTTTGTTTATTAGCTGTGTAAATGGATAGGTATATATGTAGAACTTGTACGCAAGTTGTATTCAGATTAATCATTTCAATGAATTCAATTTTTCCAATACTCTGTTTCTCTTCTCTGAATCTCAACATGGTATCAGAGCTCTAAGGAGCTCTGGTATCTGCTTCAGTGGATTATAGTTGCTTCTTGAATCATTCTTTCTCTTGTAGCTTTTCTTTCTTTTCTGATTAGTTCTTCTTGATAGCAATTCGGCTATGGCTAATCAAAATATCTCCCTGAGTTCTTGACGAACCCTACTCATCCTTTCTTTTTGCATTCCAATGAAAGTCCAACTCAAGTTCTTGTCACTCCTTTTCTCAATGGAACCAATTATCACTCCTGGTCTCGTGCAATGACTATGGCTTTGAGATCCAAGAATAAGCTTGGATTTGTTAATGGAGTCATTATGCCTCCACCTGAGCATGATCCTGAATTTGCAGCTTGGGATCGATGCAACACTATGATTGTAGGATGGATTCACAGATCCATTACACAAAAAATTGCCCAATCCATACTGTGGATAGAGAAGACATCAGATGTATGGAGAGATTTGCAAGATCGCTTCTCTCAGGGAGATATTTTTCGTGTTTGTGATCTTCAAGAAGATCTTTACAAACTCTGTCAAGGAGAAAAGTCCATAAGTGAGTATTTCACTCAACTCAAAATCGTGTGGGAAGAATTGGAGAATTCGAGATCACTTCCCAATCCTGTTATTCCATGTATTTGTGGTTCTGTAACACAGATGCGTTTGTATCGTGAGAATGATCATACTATTAGGTTTTTGAGAGGACTAAATGAGCAATATGCTCATGTACGATCACAGCTCATGCTCCTTAATCCACTTCCAAATGTAACAAAAGCCTTTTCTTTGGTGATACAACAAGAAAGGAAGTTTCAATCTAAGAATGTCACGAATTTTTCAAACAATCCACAAGCCATGGCTGTGTTTGGAGATCAGTCCAGAAGAGGTTCTTTCAATGGTAACAGAAGCTACAGAGGACGTGGACGTAGTATTGGAGGAAGAGGCTTTACCAGTCTAAAGTTTTGCACACACTGTAATAGAAATAATCACACTGTGGAGACTTGTTATGCTCTACATGGCTTTCCACCTGGTTACAGAAGGTATACAGGTCCTCCAGCTGTTAATGCTGCTATAACTGAAGTGCAGCAGGAGCCATCGTCCATAAGCCTCATTCAAGACCAATATCAACAGATATTGAGTTTGCTGCAGAAGCCTAACTCATCAGAAAATGTATCACAGTCACATGTTGCCAATGCTGCCTTTGTTTCTCATTTGCACAATGACACTAATCCATCAGGTATATCAGGTATCGATTGGGCGGTTGACACGGGAGCAACAGATCACATCACACACAACCTGTCAAGTTTTTCATCTTATCACTTAATTAAACCTATACATATCTCTCTTCCAAATGGTTCCAAAATAACTTCAACTATTTCTGGTACAGTTATCATTTCCACTTTACTTACACTTCATGATGTACTCTATGTACCTGAATTCGATATTAATCTGTTATCAGTTACCGAACTGTTTAACTCTATTCCTTGCATATTCACTTTTACTAACACTTCTTGTATCATTCAGAAGAAAAACCAAGCCTGCCAAAGGACGATTGGTTATGCTAAATGCAAGAATGGGCTATATGTGATAGTACAAGAAAATGAGAAGTCCACAACTTATAATTCCTACAAATCAATCTGCAATGCAGTCCAGAATAAAGATGCTTCTCTCCTTTGGCATCAAAGATTGGGGCATCTATCCAAGGATGTCTCACACCTTATGACAATTCAGTTTCCTTTTATACCATCTACCCACATCAGTCCATGTGATGTATGTCATCTAGCTAAACAACACAAGTTACCTTTTTCTTCAAGTATTAGACAGTCTACTCAAATTTTTCATTTGTTGCATGTAGACATATGGGGCCCTTATTCAGTTAAATCTGCTCATGGCCATCAGTATTTTCTTACCATTGTTGATGACTTTTCTCGTTTTACTTGGATTTTTCCTATGAAAACTAAAGCTGAAACTCGCACACATCTACATCATTTTATTCGATTTGCTAAAATTCAGTTTGATACTCATGTTAAAATTGTAAGATCTGACAATGGTTCAGAATTCATCATGAATCCATTTTATGCACAAGAAGGAATTGTTCATCAAAGAACATGTATAGAAACCCCACAACAAAATGGGGTTGTTGAACGTAAGCACCAACACATCATGAATGTGGCACGTGCTTTAGTCTTCCAATCTAAACTTCCAATCACTTTATGGTGCTATGCAGTAACTCACGCAGTGCATGTTATAAATCGCACTTGCTCTTCAGTGATTGCCAACAAGTCCCCATATGAAAGATTATACAATAAGCCTCTATTACTCACCCATTTAAAAGTTTTCGGGTGCCTTGCTTATGCTTCGACCATTTTGGCTCACAGAACGAAATTTTCACCACGTGCAAGAAATCAGCATTTTTGGGTTTTAAAAATGTCACAAAAGGGTATCTTTTATATGATTTACAATCTCAGGAACTTTTCCTTTCTAGAAATGCCATTTTTCATGAAACAATATTTCCATTTCAATCATCAACATATCTTATTTTAAATACTTACATTCCTGTTGATAATAACTCATCCATTCTTTCTTATGATAATCCTTCTTATCTTGATCCTGTTTTTTACCACCATATCCATTAAACCCACCTACTCACCACATTCATCCAGATACAGCAGACCAAGCCCAAATAGCAGCTCCTATCAACCCACATGAATCTACCCGTCACTCCACTCGTTCCCATCAACCTCCTTGATATCTGCAGGACTATCACTGTAGCTTATCTGCAATACATCAGGATCACTCGTCATCAGGTAATCTCAAACCACACCATATTCATCATCCCTTATCTCATGTTTTATCTTACAATTGTTGTAATGCATCATATAAGCATTTATGTCTCTCTGTCACCACTCATGAGGAACCTCGAACATACAATCAAGCAATTAAAAGTGATCAGTGGAAAATTGCTATGGATAAGGAACTTTCTGCCCTAGCTATCAACAATACATGGACGTTGGTTGATCTGCCACCAAATAAGACACCCATTGGATGTAAGTGGGTCTATAAGATTAAGTGTAGATCAAATGGAGACATTGAACGGTACAAAGCAAGATTAGTTGCTAAAGGTTTCACTCAATTAGAAGGGGTGGACTTCTTTGATACTTTTTCACCGGTTGCTAAACTCACTTCTCTTCGTGTTCTTCTTTCTGTTGCTGCTTCACAAGGTTGGCTTCTGGAGCAACTAGACGTGGACAATGCCTTTCTCCACGGTGACCTTCACGAAGAGGTTTATATGGAGCCTCCAAAAGGTCTTCCACTCACTGCAACCAATCAAGTATGTCGTTTAAATAAGTCTCTTTATAGACTACGACAAGCTAGTCGACAATGGTATAGTAAGCTGTCTTCGGCTCTTTTGTCCCTTGGCTATGTGCAAGCACAAGCGGATCATTCTATGTTTACTTTACAACAAGGATATGATTTTACGGTCATATTGGTTTATGTAGACGACATTGTTTTGTCTGGAAATTCTTCGCGTGAAATACAACGGGTAAAAGAGTTTCTTCATAGCAGGTTTCACATTAAAGACTTGGGAGCACTGAGATATTTCTTGGGTCTTGAGGTTTCTAGATCCAAACATGGGATTCACCTCAACCAACGTAAATATGCTCTCGAAATCCTATCCGATGTTGGTCTCTTAGCTGCAAAGCCATGCATTACTCCCATGGATTCTACCTTGTCCCTCAGTCGAACCAATGGCGCTCCTCTTGCAGATGCCACTGGTTATCGTCGCTTGGTTGGTAGACTTCTTTACTTGACTACAACGCGTCCTGATATTTGTTTTGCAGTGCAACAATTGAGCCAATTCATTGCTCACCTTCTACAAACTCATGCTACCACTGCCACTCGTGTTCTGCGCTTCATCAAAGGATCCCCAGCCTCTACTTTGTTCTTCTCAGCACACACGGACACTCAGGTTCGAGCTTTCAGTGACTCGGACTGGGCATCATGTCCAGATACCCGTCGTTTAGTTACGGGTCTTTGTATCTTTGTTGGTTCTTCATTGGTTTCATGGCGTTCCAAGAAGCAATCAACGGTTTCGTGTTCTTCCTCTGAAGCAGAATACATAGCTCTCGCATCTCTGACTTGTGAACTGCAATGGCTCCAGCATTTGTTTCATGATTTACATCTTCCATGGCTTAAACCCGCTTCGGTTTATTGTGATAATAAATCAGCCATATACCTGGCTCATAATCCAGCTTTTCACTAGCGTTCCAAGCACATTGAGATCGACTGCCATGTTACCCGGGAGAAAATACGTTCTGGTCTTCTCCATCTTCTTCCTGTGTCTTCTGCTGCTCAGCTTGCCGATGTCTTCACGAAGCCATTGCCTTTGAAGGCTTTTCTTTCCATCATCTTCAAGTTGGGCCTCATCAACCTCCTTCGTCCCACTTGTTGGGGGGGGGGGGGGGTATTGCCCAACATACAGTGGCCCAATGACATACAGCAGCTCAAGCCCAATTCCAAATCAGTTGCTTATGATAATCACTTAATCAAAGCAACCAATCACGATAGAAGAGGACACGTAAGCAACACAACTGGATCCATATGAGTTAGTTAGGAGGTTATGCAAACAGTTTCTAAATTAGTTAGTTTGTTTATTAGCTGTGTAAATGGATAGGTATATATGTAGAACTTGTACGCAAGTTGTATTCAGATTAATCATTTCAATGAATTCAATTTTTCCAATACTCTGTTTCTCTTCTCTGAATCTCAACAAAAACCTATAGCTGTCAGGTTTAAAAAAAATGTCTAAAGAGAAACATCACAAAAGCATCTGAAATATTAACCCAATTTTTAAACCGAAGAGAATAAATATTTAAATTTAGCAATTTTAGAGGGGGTGGCCGCCAATCCTACCCCTCTAAGATTGCCCGTGGGCATAACAATACAATTCTATTGCCACATCGTAACTCGAAATCCTTCATGAAGTGGAATTATCTTCACACGTGCAGATTTACTTCTCCTTATCCTGCTTCATCCGCGCGCGTAATGTACACGCCCTGTATAATGGTCACTCCATGCTTCCCTTTCTGCATCCAATTTGTATATCATTTTCTTGCTTTGATTGGTTGGTCCACCAAAACCAAAACTTTTACTTAGTCTTCTACGGAAAACCCATGCATCCGCCAGAAAATTCTTAGCAATATCCATGTGCATCTATTGACTTGCATCGACTTTGTATGTCCTTTTTCTTATCGCTTTTGCTTGTTGGCACTGTTGCCATTGTTAGAAATTAGAATAGACAATTGCGTGTCTCTCCATTCCACAATTACTGCTTATCCACATATGCAAATTCATATCTTCATGTCAATTCATTTGAAGCCTATGATCACCCTTTAAATGTAACGGGTCAGTTACTAATAGGCTCCTTTTCTTATCTTTTTCTTTAGCTGACGTTATTAGACCAACTTCATGTGGATCGTGTGTGCATATGTGTACATACACACACTCTGTTTTTCCTCAAAATGGTTTGGTTGAAAAAACTATTTTATCAAAAATATTTAATCAGCAGTAAGAGTAATGATTCGAGTCGACACTAATTAGAAAACATGTTAAAATCTTTGACACAAACACGATTTATATATTTTGTATGTTAATGCGACATGACACAAATAATTTGTTAATTTCAAAGTATGTCTCTTATTATACGAATTGACATAATACAATACAAATAACATGTCAATCTCAAAATATATTGCTTATTATTCAGGTTGACACGGTACCATAAGACATGAATAACTTATATACTGAATCACCAATGTTGTGCTCACGAATAATTTGTAAAAAAATTGATGCGGGTCAATTTCATGTTTGACAGTCGATTTGCAAAACGATATGATTTTTTTTTTTTTTATCAATTTTTTCCCAAATGAACACGACATAAATTTAAAATTGAATTAATCTGAGCACGAATTTTTTGTAGCATATTTATATCATGTTAATGGGTCATGTTGAAAATTATCCCTAATTTAAAACCACAATGCAGAATAACATCATCGCTTGGCTATCAACATTTAATTAGATGCAGAAAAAGAGGGATACCATATATAATGACCGTTAGGTGGTGTTTGGTTCACAGGTATATTTTAGTTCACTGGGGAAATATAATAACTCAGAATCCACAGAGAAAGTGAATTAGATGGAGAAGTTAAAAAAAGTTGTTTGGTTGGACAAAATTTTACTAGAAATTTTTTTCAAAATTTTGTAAAGCTATGTTTGGTATGACAAAAAATATAGATGGGTAAATGATATAAAATTACAAATTTATCCCCAATACACTTCCTATTAAACATACAAGTGGAGACCGTATGCCATTTGGGGGACCTGTGTGCTAAGTCTACATTTTAAAATTGTACCATTTTCTTTTCTGCAAGATATTGTGCTCGCGCGACATAGACTAATTTCTTTATGGAGCACCGTATGCCACAATTGAAAGTAAACTTCAGCTTTCAAATCATTTTCACCGAAAAAGTTTTCAATGTAAGATGGACTACTACTTTCTCATCTGTGTGAACAGCTTAGGTGGTTTACTACCTCCAACTGCACTAAAAGCAAAAAAACCACCACTTCCTTGGCTGCTAAATGCCCCAAACCTACGCAAGGAAGACAAGCCAACTCAACGCTCGCTGCTCACCACACAAGGATGTCTCTTGCCTTTTCAAGGGTACAATGGGTGTTAAAAAAATTTGTGAACAGTGGTTTAGCTGAGTTTTCACAAAAAACTACCTACAAATAATCTTTCTAAATAGTGCGGAAACCAATCATTCGAGGCAAAGTTGAAAAAGCAAGGGAAATTGCATGGATGGAATTTTTGTGTTAAATCGTTGAACCAAACATTAGCTTTGGCATAGGAAGCTTTTGAAAAGCAGTGAACCAAACACCACCTTAAAGAGCTTTCTTAAATAGGCACCGTGTCACATAAGCCGACGATACTTTCAATGGCCACAACGACTTCTTGTCCACCTTTATATAAAAGATTAAAAGAGCTGCAACCTACTATATTTTATTATTTTTAGCCACACTTTTGATCTTATCATTTTTAAGGAGGTGTTGATTCCAATTCCACTACGATGAAATGCAAAAGGATGATGCCCGCATCATGTATATGTAAACAAATAGCTATTTGAAAATTTAATTCGTTGTTCAATTGTGTGTAATTTTCTTTTAAAAGTAATATTTGTTTGGTATCTATATGAAGTAAAATTAAATGAAAAGTTTCAAAATCCGCACATGAAAAATCACTTGATGCGTTCAGCAGTAAAATAGCTTTTATTTGAGTCATTAAAATTATAATAGTTTATTTTATTGTTGTATCACTAGTTTTACTCAGTATGCATATATTCAACATTTAAAACGATATTGTTCCTAACATGTAAATCTTTTGCTTAATTTTCACCTTTTAAACTACTTTACTTTGGAGAAGGATATATTTATCATTAAAAAAGTTTATCACATTTACAATCAATTTAATCACCGTTGATTTTCGTTAATCTACTGTTATACTTTATTGAAAATTATTGGGTTATATTAATTAATTAATTATTAATTCTCAATAAATTATAACCGTTAGATTGATGGAATTAACGGTGATTAGATTGGTTATAAATGTGGTAAATATTTTTTTGTAGTAAGTATATCATATCTCTTAAACTTTCAACATTAACTATTTCCAAAAAAAGAAAAAGAAAAAGAAATTTAAACATTAACTTTTTTTTTGTTTATTAAACATACCATCACTCATGATGACAGTTCTATTTCTTCTTCTTTTTTTCTTTTTTTGAGATTATTCACTCGGTAATTTCATAGGTTTTCAATAAATTAATCCGGAGTTCGGATGAGTTCAGGACTAAAACTTTAAATCTCTTCAAAAATAATACTGAAAAATACTATTACCCTCACTTATCTCATACGCCATGGTTGACCAATATTTGGTAGCCCATCCGAAACAACTGAACGCAAAACCGAAGCAAAAATAGGTTATTACTTTGGTTAAGGGCCCTAATAATGCAACAACCCAATCTTTTGAATAGCGCGATTGGTCCCATCAGCGACATGGACGAGCCCATGGGCGCCATTTCATTTTTCATCGTACACTTGGTTGGCTATGGCTGAAGAATTATGACACATGATTGGGATACACTCTGAGTCTGTGTATATGACAATAATTCAACTATTTAACAGATTAAGTTGAAATTTTTAGGTGATACTATATTAATAGTTTTATATTTCTTTAATTTACCTCATCACATAAGAGTCTATTAGATTTGAAAAGTGAATGATGCATCAGGTCTAGCTAACGTATGCGAAGAAATTTTATAATATTTAATTAATTTTACTAATAGAATTGGGTGATAAAGATTGAACTCATTTCCTTTTAGTTATGTCGACTCTGATAACATATAAAAAAAAAAATTATTTCAACCCAACAGCTTAATCTCTTAAGTGAGACTAAATTAATAATTTTATATTTCTCTAACTATATTTATTCTTAAATTGTATAATAAAATAAATATGTGCTTAGGCATAAAATTACCATAAATTCAAGTCTATCTCATTTGGCTGAAAGGAGTGTTACAACTATTAGTTATACGAGTGGGTAGGAATCTGCATAGAGCGGTTTGGTTTGTTTTTGTTTTTTTAAAGCAAATCAAACCGATTTTAATTGATTTAGTTTTTAAACCAAACTAATTTTTTTTTTTTCAAATCGGTTTTGGATTTTTGAAACAAATTTGAAATCAATTCCAAAATCGGTTTATGGTTCATAATTGATTTTGATTTAAAATCAATTTTGAATCGGTTTTAACTTAAAATTGATTTTAAATTAATCAATTATTAAGAATGATGCAGACTTTTTGTGAAGCAAATATGATATTACTTTAATCTTTTTTCACTTTTTCTATTTTGAGTTATGAGAAACAACATGGATTTTTATTTCAGCTAATTAACAATGGCCAAATCCAGAGCAGTGCTGAACACAAACATCGCAAGATTGTTCGTTGCGTTTTGATGCAACATCAGAAGAAGAAAATGGTGATGCGAGAGGCTGAGATAGATTTCCAAGACGAGTTGGAATCGCCGCTAAAAAACGAGGAAGAGCTGAACAAGAACCATTCGTTCTCATTGCTAGGAAGACAATCATCAATATACTCACTCACCCTCGACGAGTTCCCGCACAGTCTATGTGAGAGTGTGCTGTTGTGCTCATAATATTTGTTATACAAGAACCAACTTATATACACTATTGTGCTCTGAATATTTGAAATTCAAAGCAAACAAAAAAAGGGTTTAAGATGGCAAAAAATGGATATCCAATTACTTTTATGTAACAATAAATAATGGTTTTAAAAAATAAAATACAGTTTAATATAAAACCAATTTTTTTGGTTATGTATTAGTTTGAATCTTTTGGATATTTTGATCATCCCTACGAGTGGGAATCAAATGGAGATGCAGGATTGCTTCCAAACAACATTTTTCAAATGATTACAACTTATTAGAATTATGACTACCTTTCTCCTTTGTGCTAATATGCATTATTGATCATTGTTTCGACAAATATTTTAGAGGCTATAATTCATTTGCAGACAAACTTTTTTGTCAGACTATGATGATAAGCAAGCTGAAGTAGTTTTAAGGAAGAAAAAGTCAAACAAGTAAGGGTGAAGAATTTCATCTCTAGGGGGCGTTTGGTTGAAGATAAATTTTTATGAATCATAAGAAAATGTGATTAGTAGGAAAATGGTTGGGAGGTGAGTTTGATAGGAAAATGTAAAAATAGTTGTTTGGTTGGGAAAAATTTTACCGGAGAAATTAGGTAACTTTTGTAAAGTCTATGTTTGACTTTTGATAAAATATAGATGGAAAAAAATGTGCTATTACGAAAATAACCTTATTTTTCAAAAATGAATCAATTATAAAAACGGCCGTGAATTAAAACGAACAGCTAAGGTATTCAAATGTGTTTGTTTTTTTCTTTATAAAAAAAGGAAAAAGAAAAAAAAAGATGAATTACGGATAGTAATGCATGGACATAAACAAAAGATGGTGTTTGCTAAAATAATAATAAATTATTTGTCTTTTATAAGAATCAAAAGTAGATAGCAACATTACAATATTAAAATATTAAAACATTGAACTACGCTCGCAACATAGGGTAAGTTGGTTGTTTGCTTATTACACCCACTAAACCAAATACATAGTTAACCGCAAATACCACATATGAAAAGGGTTTTTTTGGCCGGCCATCTCTTCCCAAAATGATAGACAAAATGGTTTGCTAGCATACTCATTTAGGTAGATAAATGTGGAACCTCTCTCAACCAAACATGGGCACCCAATTTCCTCACTTCACATTTGCCTATCAATCTCCTCAAAAACCTCAAACCAAACACACCCTTAGGGGCCGTTTGGTACACAGATTTTTTCCGGATTCCCAGGAAACTGAAATTTTTAAAATTTTAAATTTTCAGATATTATCGTAAACTGAATGTAAAAATCATATTTTTGAAAATCGAGATTCCCGAACAAATAAAAATTTCTCCTGTACCAAACGCTATTCATATTGCCTTTCAGCCTATAATTATTTTTTCGATTTTTCTCTTGTCATGAACCTACTATTTTCAGTGAAGTAGCTCCTCCTCAATACTTACAAAATTTCTTAAATTTCTTGAATAGGCAGAAAAAATTGAACTAATCTCACAAAAAGGGCGTACACAATAATGTAGGCCAGGACAGAGTCTTCCCTTTAATCTCCTGATTCTCCTCTCAATAGGATCTGACATTTTAATGGAGCAGATCATAGCGATAAAGTTTGGAGCTGAAAAAAGATTCTGCAATGTTAAATAAAAGTTTGTAACCCAATATCCATTCATAATAGATGTTTGGCCCATTAGGCCCTACACAAGAACCTAACACACACTAACATACACACACATATATATATTGAGAAAAACATCTATCCTTTTAAAGGATATAAATTTATATCATTTTAGATCTTAACCGTTGATTTTCGTCCATCAACGGTTATAATCTATTTGGTCAAACTTAATGGGCCAAATTTATTATTAATTAATTAATAATTTTGATCCAATAAATTATAACCGTTGATGGACGAAAATCAACGGTTAGGATCTAAAATGATATAAGCTTATATCCTTTAAAATGATAGATGTTATTCCCATATATATTTATATCTGACAAGTAAGATATACAAATTGTATTTTCTCTCTCCGCCACATCAGTCGACAATGTCTGATGAGAGAAAAAAAAAGAACAACTTTATTGTTATGACTATGTCGAACTAGTCAGACTTAGTTAAAAAGGAATAGTAGTAGATAATGTTATCTAAAGTAGTTGTAGAAAGATTTACCCTATATATATATATATATATATATATATATATATATATATATATATATATAGACTGCGAGGTATTCGCAGTCTAGAGAATGAAAGTCTGTTATTTATTTGAGCTTTATGTTAACATTTTAACATGTGTTAGAAGCATGTATGATTGTAGTATGATTGTACCTCTCCATAATCCTTGATACCCTATATATATATATATATATATATGGTAAATATTTCTACAACCACTTTAGATAATGTTATCTACAGCTACCCTAAAAACTACGTCTTTTTGATTAGTGAAGGATGTTTCTGTAATTTTAGGTGAATTAATGAAGGGTGTTCCCGTAGTTTTTTTTTTTTTATCATATACATTTTACTGAAACACCCTTCATTAATTTATCTAAAATTACATAAACACCCTTTATTAATCAAAACGACGTAATTTTTGGGCTAGCTCTAGATAACATTATCTAAAGTGACTGTAGAAATATTTTTTCTTATATATACATATATATATACATATATATATATATATATATATATATATATATATATATATGTATAGGTTCTAGACTTCCAGCAAACTACAATAGATCACATAATTATGTGGGCTTATAGGAAAAATGTTAGATCATCCATTCAACCTATTTTAGAAAACAAATCATAACACCCAAAAATTTCTAACATTCTCCTAATAATATTAATTAAGTTTTATTTATTTTAAAATTTATTTTGAAAATAACTCTCAGATTGAACAACTGTGGCCACTATAATAACATAAATAATTATCTGGAATGAAAGAGCTTATGATGTCTGGAGAGATTTGCAAGACCGTTTTGCTCAATCCGATATATTTCGAGTTTCAGATCTGCAGGAAGATTTATTCAAACTGCAGCAAGGTGAAAGGAGTGTAAGTGAATACTTCACTCAATTGAAGATCCTTTGGGATGAACTTGAGAACCTGAGGCCATTGCCAAGCTATAGATGCGATATTCCTTGTACTTGTGGAGTTGTTACACTTCCAAGAACATACAGAGAGAGTGATTACGTGATCAGATTTTTAAGAGGCTTGAATGATCAATATTCACAGGTGAGGTCACAAATTATGTTAATTGATCCCCTTCCAAATGTGAATCGAGTTTTCTCCATGGTAAGTCAACAAGAAAGACAGTTACAAGGAGGAAATGTTCTTGAATCATCTACAAATACAACTAATGCATTTGCTAACTCTGCTACTCAAGTTTTCCATAGAGCAGACACTTATGGACGAGGACGCGGCCGTGGCAATATCTTTGGAAGAGGACCAAACAATGGTGGTAAGCTCTACACACACTGTGACCGGACAAACCACACAGTGGAAACCTGCTTTCATAAGTATGGTTTTCCACCAGGATACAGAAGTAGATTCAATCATAATGCTCATTATGTTGAAGTCTCATATAAAGGCATTAACCAAGAAAATTCTCAACAAGCCACAAACAATCCTCCCACCTTATCACATGACCAATACCAACAAATACTGAACCTCCTACAAACACAAACACAAGATACCAATATCAATGCACATTACTTAAACCTTGTTCAAGTTTCTGCCGCACAGGTAGAAGCAGATACATCCAATCTTTTGAACCAACCAGGTAAATCTCAAATCAAGTGGCTTCTTGATACATGAGCCACTGATCATAAATCTCATGAATTATCTAAAATTTCATTCCTACAGAAAATCAAACCCATTTCTGTTATGTTACCAGATGGCCATTATGTATTGGCAACACATTCTGGAACAATTCACATTTTTCCTCATTTAACCCTTTCAAATGTATTATATGTTCCCAATTTTTCTGTTAATTTGGTTTATGTTAGCAAACTCTTGCAGAATACCAATTGTTCACTAATATTCCACGGTTCCTCTTGTTTTCTACAACAGCCCCATACCAGAATGAATACTGGTTTAGATGAGCAACAAAATAGCCTATATGTGATAGTCTCTGAAGACACCAAAAGACCAAACCATCAAGCATGTACTCACTGCAATGTTGTCTCAAAGTCAAATAATAATGACAAAGCTGCAATCTTATGGCATCGTCGACTTGGCTATGCTTCTCAACAAGTAATGCAGCAGATGTCCACTTGTTTTCCACATATTTCTTTTAAAAATTCTATAAACCCTTGCGATGTATGTTTCCTAGCTAAACAGAAGAAATTACAATTTGTACCTAGCCATACAAAATCAAATAAACCATTTGACTTACTGCATGCTGATATTTGGGGGCCATGCTCCTTGCCTTCAATTCATGGTGAAAAATATTTCTTAACATTAGTGGACGATTTCTCAAAGTTCACTTGGGTAATCCTTATGAAAGCTAAAGGTAAAACTCGACAACATATCCATAACTTTGTTGCCCTTATTGAAAACCAATTTAACACCTCCCTCAAAGTCATTAGAAGTGACAATGGCAGTGAGTTCGTAATGAAATATTTTTACCTTAGAAAAGGTATTATTCATCAAACCACATGTGTAGAAACACCACAGCAAAATGGTGGTGTGGAGAGGAAACATCAGCACTTACTGAATGTGGCCCGTTCCCTCTTCTTTCAAGCCAAACTCCCATCATCTCTTTGGCCATATACCATTTTGCATGCTACCCACACCCTTACTGAACAATTCAACTCCATAGCAAACCTTACATGGCACTCCACCCACCTTTGATCATTTACGTGTATTTGGTTGCCTATATTTTGCTTCAACCATATCTGCTCATCGCTCAAAATTCTCACCTATATTCCACAAATGTGCTTTCATTGGTTATAAACCAGGAACTAAAGGTTACACTGTATATGACTTACTTACTCATCAAATTCACACTTCAAGTAATGTCGTATTTTTTGAAGAAATTTTTCCCTTTCATGACATTAACACACCTTCCATTTCCACACCTTTACCCACTTATGACCTTCCACCAACCCTTGCCCCTCCACCAAATCCTACCATACCACTGGCTTTAATCCAACTACTCAAGTACCACTAGCAAATACCATACCAGAGAATCCTCTTCGAAGATCAACCAGAACTAGACAAGCCCCACATTATCTTCAAGACTATCATGTTGGGCTACTTGCTGCCTAGATAAATCAGTCTCAGTCAGGTACATCTTCTCTTCCTTCTTCCACCTTATATCCTTTATCTCAAGTTTTATCTTACTCACAATGTTCTCCCATGTATAAACATTTTTGCCTTAATGTTTCTATTAATATTGAGCCTCAGACTTATACCCAAGCCAGTAAACATCCACAGTGGCTCTAAGCAATGAAATCTGAACTAGCAGCACTTGAGCACAATAAAACTTGGTCCCTTGTTGACTTGCCACCTGGTAAGAATCTCATTGGCTGCAAATGGGTCTTTAAAATCAAATACCATGCGGATGGTTCCATAGAGAGGTACAAGGCACGTTTGGTAGCAAAAGGATTCACTCAACTTGAAGGTGTTGACTATTTTGACACATTCTCACCTGTTGCCAAAGTTTCTACCATTCGGGTCCTTCTCTCAGTGGCAGTAGCTAAAGGATGGCATCTTCAACAACTTGATGTGAACAATGCCTTCCTTCATGGTGATCTCCATGAGGAAGTGTACATGGTTCCACCTCCTGGACTTCCTTGCTCTCGACCAAATCAGGTTTGCCGTCTACAAAAGTCCCTGTATGGTCTCAAGCAGGCCAGCTGTCAGTGGCATTCCAAACTTTCAATGGCACTGTTATCTCTTGGTTACAACCAATCTACTTTTGATCATTCATTATTTACTGTTTCTCGGGGATCTTCATTTACAGCCTTGCTGATTTATGTTGATGATATAGTATTATGTGGCAATGATCTCAATGAAATCACACAAATCAAAGGCTACTTGGATGCTCAATTTAAAATCAAGGACCTTGGTTCTCTTCGATATTTCCTTGGCCCAGAAATCGCTCATTCTTCAACTGGTCTCATTATCAATCATAGGAAATACACGCTAGAAATTTTAGCAGAAACCGGGTTCCTTGGATCTAAACCTGTCTCCGCTCCTATGGATTCTTCACAACTCTTGCTGATCCTACTGCTTACAGACAATTAATAAGAAAACTGCTTTATCTCACAACCACTTGCTCAGACATCTCTTTCTCAGTTAATCGTCTCAGTCAATTTGTATCTAAGCCAATGGATATCCATTTGCAAGCAGCTCATCGTGTATTGCGTTACTTGAAAGGATCTCCAGCTGCTGGATTATTCTTCTGTGCATCAAGTGATATCAGCCTTCGTGCCTTTGCTGATTCTAATTGGGGGTCATGTCCTGAATCTCGAAAATCAATCACAGGCTACTGTGTTTACTTAGGATCTTCGTTAGTTTCTTGGCGCTCTAAGAAATAGGCTACGATATCTCGATCATCTTCTGAAGCCGAATACCCTGCCTTAGCCAGTTTAACTTGTGAATTACAGTGGCTACAATTCCTTCTTCGAGACTTAGGCATCCCCTGGACTCGCCCTGCAACAGTGTATTGTGACAGCATATCTGCTATTTCTCTTGTCCATAATCCTATATTCCATGAAAAATCAAAGCATATTGAAATTGATTGCCATGTAACTCGTGAGAAAATTCATTCTGGTCGGTTGCATTTGTTACCAATTTCATCTGATGCTCAGTTAGTAGATTTTTTTACGAAACCTCTTCCTCCAATGCTGTTACGGAAACTTCTCTCCAAACTGGGTATTCATGACATTCATAGCCCAGTTTGTGGGGGGTATCAGCGCACAAGACTCGACTCAAGCCCAAGACTCAACTCAAGGCTTAGTATAGTTAGTTCATTCAATGCCTCCTGGCTTTTCTGTTAATGCCACCTGGCCTTTCTATTTTTACAGCTATAGAGTAGTTAGTTGAGTTTCATTTTCAGTTGCTCTCTTTTAGTTGTAATCCTTGTTTCTGATGTAGAGTAACAATGTATATAAGAAATGCTAATGAATCAATACAAAGTAACAGTTCATTTTATTAGAAATATGAACTCCAATACATCTTGAGATAAATACAGTAGAAGAACTGCTCAATAATAATTGCATTTATAATGATATAAAATGTTTAACATGAGCACAAATTCATCAAGTCAAAATTACGTTAGTCAAATGTAATAAATGCAAACATAAGTAATTACTCCCTCAAATCAGATACATCAAAGGACCTTACAATACCCATATTCTCAACATATTTTATAAAGACTATGGGTTTATGTTCCTTGGTTAGGGAATCAATAAGCATCTCCTTAGAGGCTTTTATGATACATTTTTTTAAGCTAAAAACTAAAGAAAAACTTATTTTAAATCACTTCAGCTCTTGATAGAGATATTCTCTTATAATGCAATGATTAAATTATAGTTATATTTGTTTTGGGTGCATATCATTTCATTTTATTTATATATTCATATATTTTTTAAAATGCCCACTAGGAGAATAGATAACATATCCTCTAGGAACACGTTACTAAAAATCGTAAAAGATGAGTCTTCAAAATTTTCCTATTTTCCCCGCGCATGACACTGGCTACTCACAGTTATGGGTATAAAATTATAATCATTCTTATGATACATACTTCTTGGGTGAAAATGTAACTATAAATAAAAAATTGAACCAGATATACAAATTACTAAATTGAGAAATTACCTTTATTTAATCTAGACAAAATACGTAGTCTTGTCCAACGGACAGGTACCAATTATTTTTTGTTCTTTAAGATAATCATATCAAGGGCTTCACAGAATTATATTCATATTTTTAATTAATAAAATTCTAAACATTTTACATTTATTTGTTGAAACATATTTAATATTTGTTTATAAGATATACATTTTTTGTGTCAAGTATTGAAGATTCTATGCATCATGCAGTTATTTGTTCATAATCCGTGAAAAGCACGGGTGTTACCACTAGTTACATTTTATAAGCAACAACAAACTTATTCGATTTTTCCAAATAAGAGGTTTATCTGCAGTTTCCTCCCGGAAATATGAAACAAACAAAGGGAACAAAAAGCTACGTTATACATAACAGATTTTGTTGCAAGTGAAGCAGATGCTATTTAAGATTTGAGCCAAATTTCTCGAGGCACAAAATAAAAATTAATTCGCCGGATCAAACTGAAGTAGTACAGGTTTCGTAACCTGAGATACACTAGCAAAGTTTAGTACTTTTCCACACTCAATATACCAATTGAACATTGTATTCAAAGCATAATGACATAAGAGTCATCTGAGGCTATTTTAATAGGTGGGTAGGGAGTGATTATTTTTATAGTTAAGGAGCAGAAAAAATGTCACCATGTTGGAGCCACTGTTGTTCTTGGGCAGAGGCTGTATTGGCTTCTGAGTTGCCCAATAGAGTTTCAACTGCGCTTTTGGCTTTGTTGTAGGTCTTGCGTTGCCGGATGCGTCGGAGGACAACATGTTTGTCCAAGTTTTGAGAAGAGGATTCGGAAGACAACGAAGACTTCAAGTGGAGCTGGCTTGAGATGCCACCATCACCAACTGTTGCAGAGTTCTTAAGCTTGTACTGTAAGGCATCAAGGTTCTCCTTCTCGCTCCCTGGCAAAGCTGATTGAGCTCTAGAAATCGTGAAAGCCATTTCTCTATCTTTTTTGTTTGAAAATCAGAATGGTGTTACAACCTATTGGAGAATGGAAATGACAAAGGAGGTTCACATATATATAGTGACACAAACGGAAATAAGTGGTTTACATAATAACCTTTTTTTAATATGAAAATTTTGGTTTTGAGTTTTGCTAGTAATAAGTGGTTTCGCTTTCTTTCGAGGAGCCTGTTGTTTTTCTCAAACAAGGGTTGCAACCGGAAAAACGGGGGAAGCGACAAAAAGCGGCGTGGCAGAAGGATTGACACCGTGAAACCACCAGAGAGAGTCAGATGGCTTTGTTAAGCGGTATGTGTCATATACATGATGAAAATTTTCATTTTTCCCCACGTGGCTTAATTATGGTGAACAAATATTTCATTATGTAATTTGCTACAGAACTGATGCATTTGCTTTGAGTTAGAAGCGTCAAGCCGTCAACAATGCACTGTTTACTTATTTTTTACTTATTTATTTTCTGTCAACATTTTATCGAAAGAACAGAGAATAGTAACGATTCAATTTTAAATCGCTTAGTTATTGAAATTGAAACATTATTTTATGAATTGATTCGCACACAAAAGTTTAATATGTGAAGTAAAAACATGCTAATAGATTTCTATATTACAGTAACTGCGTATAAGAAACAAATGATGTGAAGATTTGTGAAAAAGAAAGGTATAAGTATAAAAGTAAATATTATTAAATCCGAACTGTTAATTGAATTGGTCAGGATACAGAGTTACTAGGTCATTGATTGAATCGCATGACCCGGATATATATAAAATAAAAATTTTATACTCAATTACATAATAAATATTTTAAATGGTGCAAGTTAATTAACAATCTAATGTAGCCTCATGATTAAATACTATGATTTTTATCTCCATGATAGAGGTTCTCGATCCTCACTAGGTGCAACTTTTGAATCATGGTTATGTTATCCTCGTGACATAAGTTTGAATCCTAGTGGCTACAACATAGTAAATATTTTGTGTATACATTTTCAAAATTGATTTGAGGAAGAAAACTAAGATTAGCCTCATCTATTAGTCAAAAACGGAAAATAAATTATCCGATAACATACAACGATAGAGGTAGGGTGCACGAGCTATAATTGAAGGTTACTTGAAAGGATGGTTGATAACTCTTCGAAAGTGACAACAGAGAAGAAAAACAATGGGCAGGTAAGTTGTTTTCAAGTAAACCGAGGGCTGTCCTCGTATCTTTATGCTTCTTGCACTTTACATTTTAACATCAGCGCAAGCAACACAGCTACGATATATATAATTTTAAATTTCAAATCCTACTTTGTCGTTTAAAAAATTGGAAGTTTGAAATGCTTGTCATCTCTATGACAATCGCAAACATTGACTAGAGATGAAGAATGAAAAAAAGAGCATAGAGTACATAACTAAAAGATATACCATTTCGCTGGGTGATCAACTTCCGTCCATACAATGATGTAAGTACATATAAACAGGGTCCCTATTTAGATCATCAAGATGCTCCCGTGCATCAATTTCCAATACTAAAATTATAATACTTCTCATATTGATGGAGTTGACGAAACTATTTGGTAAGAGTTTCGATTGCGTACAGTTTAGGGAAAAGTAAGATCCTTTTTTTCTTATATACATAAAGTAAGATCCTTATTAGTACTATAGTTACGCATATAAAAACATGATTGAATTTATGAATTCTATTTTTCTTATATTATAGGAGATAAATATCTTCTACTATAGACATAATATGATGAAGCCCACCACCCATTAAAAAACAAATTGTGGCACAATTTTCAATGTGAAAAAAGTATGAGATAACTTACTCGTGTAAAATGATAACTTTCTCATGTACCAAAAAGAAGGATGGATTAAAACATATTGCTCGATCTGAAACCAGCGAACTCACACCTCCAGAGGTAGGACGCTTTATACTACAGAAAGATAGGCTATTGAATTTGAACATAAAACTAATGCAAGTATGTTACGTATATTCTCATGCACATGCTGAGCTAGCTCATGTCAAGCCACAAACGGGACTTAATCCATTACATCCTATTTCCTTTTAACCTAAATAATGACAATTGTAGAATTTATTCATCAACATTTTGATCAATGTAACTCAATAAAAAACCACTAACTACTCTTCGTGCTACAGGATTGGGAATACTACGACACAGACGCCCGTCAATATATGCCAACAAACCAGACAAGACAAATTTGCCGATGCCCCATTTTCGAATGAAATTCACTTTCTGCGCTTCTTGATTAGAGTTTGCAGGCACATCTGCATGACTGTCAACCTCTGACTGCTTTTTCCACTTTATGCTGAATATAAACTTATTAGCCTGCTTTCGCAGTATGCGTATTGCGAAGCTAACAAAAAGATGTTCGCACAATGTCAAGACCGTTGGTCCTATTTTCCATTCCTGCCACAAATATCCCTGAATCAATGACTTGATATATAATTGAGAAGACTACTTCAAGATTATGCCAGTAGTGATTGTCTATCAAGAAGCATTCCGGTTTCCCTTTTCAGAAACAAGTCAAGCACTCAATATGAAATAAACTTACAACGTTAACATCATGTGTGAATTTGAAGCACCTCCAAACTAAACTAGTGCATTCCAGGCATGAAGAGAAATATTAGTTTGGGAAGCTTTAGCACAAGATCATAGATATATAAACCCACATAAGAAGAGACCAGGATGCGTTAAATGTAAAGTAGAGAATAAAGGTGAGCCATCATCATAATCATGAAAAATTATTACTGTGATAAAAGATGGTAATGTCACATAGCGATACTAAAGAGAGAAAAAAAAGTTGAAATAATAAGATAAAAGAGGCAAGCTAACAAGAATAGAACATACGCTTTCTCCACGAAGGCGGCGTAAAGGGTGGGATGTAGTTGAGGGATCTCCTTTTAGCAATGCCTTACTCACAAGGAACTCCTTAACACGATCCGTGATCTCATTGATAAGAGAATGATTTGGAGGTAGGTTTTTCAGGATAACCTAAACATGCATAAGAAGAGGACTCCATCACAACCATACAGCAAAGGGCATAATTTACTTTTCATTTTTTTAATAGAAAAAGGAATTCTCTAAGCCAGCAATGAATTACAGAGATAGGGAATATAAGATGTCCTCCACCATAAAACTAATAAAAGAGAAAATACAAAGAACCAGCAAATCAAAAAGCAAGAGTTAGAAATGCACAATGGCAGGCAAATCTCTATGCAGGTCAGAAACAGAAACCCCCTTAAGAAGATGTCCTTCGTGCATAGTTTAAAATATTTTGTTCAATAACTTCCCTATTTTTATGCTTTTCGGTATTAAAATCAAACCATTACATCATGGTACAACATATACGTGAACATCATTCTTAAAACAAGGTTCTATTGTTGAAGTTCCATTCAAAAGAATGTACTAGTGTTCTCTCCAAGCCAAGAAATGCAATTTTTTCCAGATAATGTCTAGCCTGCAAGATAATCTTTCATGCATACTTGTCCAACTATATGTAAATTTAGCTCAACAACTACCTGATTGTCAATAACTCTGACTCTAAGGTATTCTTGTCTATAAACTGTATCCAACATGGCTTGGATATATCCTTCAATGTATAACTGCAGCATGCCACATATGTAATTAGTAACCGACGACCAAATCAAGATGGAAGAACTGAAAGAATAAATATTCCCTTTGTTATGCATAAATATATAAATGCACATGAAAAACTGAAGTCATTAATATAATTAGTCAATATCCTTAATATTATCATGCCTCTTCGTGAAATTTGTTAGAATGTCTAGAAAAAAAATAAAAATAAAATAAAATAAGGGTTAGCGCTTTGTCGTTTGTATCACATCAATTTACACGAGAATCTTGTTACAAGTCTCATGCATGTGGGAGCATGTGTTGCCCCTTTTCCGGCCACCTTCACCTCCCATTGTCTTCCCTAGTCGTTTCTAGTTAGATTCATCCCCCTTCGCTCCTGTATGCCACCTTCCAATGGCTGTTTGGCTCCCTTGGTTGCAGTTTTTCCATGTTTGGTGGTTGAATCCGATATGTTTTCCTTCTCTCTGTCAAGAATGACATGTTTGGGCTGTTTCTTTGCATAGTTTGTGGTGGTTATCTCCAGTTTGTCATTGTTTTGGCTATTTTTTGGCTCTTTTCCAATGCTTGCACATTATTGAGGGGAGAAAGCTGGAAGGTGTTAGTCCTGCCGGTCTCTTCTCACGATGATCATTCTGGTGGTTAATCATACCGGCAATGACTTCCCTGTCCACCGACAATCATTCTGGTGGTGACTTCTTCCCCCACGGATGAATCATTCAAGTGTTGACATCTCTTCCCATCAACAATCATTCCAATGGTAACTTATGTTGGCTATGACTCACACAAGCCTTTAACAATTTAATTTCGAAGTTTATTAGGTCTCTAGTCTCTTACATTTTCTTCCTATTTGGAGCTTCCAAATGTTTTTCTTGAACTTGGAGTAAGTTTTTGTTCTTGCTCTCTATATTCGCCAGCTAGGAATTTTTCATTGAGCATTTTTCTACTAAAGTCTCATCTTCCTTTGTCATGCAGTATTCCAAACAACTCTTCAACATGTTGATCATTCCACCCATCAAGTTGAATCCTCCTAGTAATGTGAATTATGTTTTATATATTGAATGTTGTGATGAAGTGTTTGATAATATAACCTGAGGAAATAGGTTGATTGTGTGGGTTATTGGCCATCAGTGTATTATAGACTATCCCTGAAGGAGATGTATTCGAAGAGGTTGCTGTGAGGAGTTCCATTGGACACTCAGTTGATGGGTGATTCATTGAGTGGCCCTTGTGTACGGGGTGCACGGAAGGCTGGTATGCCTACTTGTTCTTTGGCCAATAGTCTATGGTATGGGCTTCCCTTTGGGGATTGGATCCACTTAAGATTAAAGAATAATTGTATATTGAATAATCACATAGTGTATTACAATGTACAAGAGCTCTCTATTTAAAGAGACTAAAAGACCTAATAGGTTGAGCTCATACGATGTGGGACTATATATATACTGAACTATTTTTACAACTATTCTAACAGTCCCCCTCAAGCTGGAGCATATATATTGTAAGCACCCAGCTTGCCACAAATATATTCAACCCGAGGACCCCTAAGAGCTTTAGTGAAGACATCCGCGAGTTGATCATTGGAGTTGACAAATTCCGTTTTGATTTCTCCTGACTGAATCTTTTCTCGAATGAAATGACAATCGATCTCTATATGTTTGGTTCTCTCATGAAATACACGATTAGAGGATATATGTAGTGCAACTTGATTGTCACAAATGAGAGTCATGGGTTTTTTCTGTTCACAAAGATGGAGCTCCTGAATCAACTGCTTTAACCGGATTAGCTCGCAGGTAGCAACTCCCATTGCACGATACTCGGCCTCTGCACTAGATCGGGTAACAACAGTTTGTTTCTTACTTTTCCAAGAAATCAGGTTTCCTCCAAAGAAAACACAATAGCCTGAAGTAGAGCGCCTATCCGAGGGTGATCCTGCCCAATCGGCATCTGAATAACCACAAATTTTTGTATTTCCCTGATCTGAATATAATAAACCTTTCCCTGGTGCTCCTTTGATGTAACGAAGGATCCTAACAGCAGCATCCCAATGAGAATCACACGGAGAATCAAGAAACTGACTAGCGACACTAACAGCAAAAGAAATGTCCGGCCTAGTCACAGTGAGATAATTGAGCTTCCCAATCAACCTCCGATAACGTCCAGGATCAGATAATGGTTCTCCTTGTCCGGGTAGTAATTTGATAGTAGGATCCATGGGTGTGTCAACTGGCTTACACGCCAACATACCAGTCTCTTCTAGGATATCCAAGGCATACTTCCTTTGACAGATAGAAATGCCCTATCTAGATTGTGCTACCTCAATTCCCAAGAAGTAACGCAGCTTTCCGAGGTCCTTAGTCTGAAATTGACTGAATAAATACTGTTTTAACTGACAAATTCTAACTTGATCACTCCCGGTGAGGATGATGTCATCAACATAGACTAACAAATAGATGCACTTATCAGGAGATGTGATCCTATAAAACACAGAGTGGTCAACTTTACTGCGAATTAAGCCAAACTCCTGAACAGCAGAACTGAAGCGACTGAACCATGCTCGAGGAGACTGCTTGAGACCATATAAGGATTTGCGAAGACGACACACCTTCCCAGACTCCCCCTGAGCAACAAAACCCGGTGGTTGCTCCATATAAACTTCTTCTTGTAAATCACCATGAAGAAAGGCATTTTTGATGTCAAGTTGAAGGAGTGGCCAGTGACGAATAGCAGCAAGAGCAAGAAATAGGCGAACTGACGCCATCTTAGCGACCGGAGAGAATGTATCGCTATAATCAAGGCCGAATATGAGTAAAACCCTTTGCAACTAGGCGGGCCTTGAGTCGATCAACATGGCCATCAGGTCCAACTTTCACAGTAAACACCCAGCGACAACCAACTGTAGACTTCTGTGGAGGAGCAGAAACAAGGTCCCAAGTGCCATTGGAATGAAGTGCAGTCATCTCATCAAGCATCGCTTGGCGCCACCCTGGATGGGAAAGTGCTTCACCTGTGGTCTTAGGAATAGAAATAGAAGAAAGACTAGAAACAAAGGTGAAATGAGGTGAAGAAAGACGGTCATAGCTCAAAAAAGTATAAAGAGGATAAGGGTTACGAGTAGTACGGGTACCTTTTCTTTGAGCAATGGGAAGAGCCTCTGGTGAAGGATCCGGAGAGGAAGAAGCAACAGTAGTGGGCGATGAGTCAGCAATCGAGTCGACAAGAGGCATAGTTTTGCGACGCTGATAGGTGAGAAGTGGACGGTCCTCAGGTATAGAAGCAATAGGTTGCTCATTTGGAATAGAAGCACCTGCAGCTGGCAAAGACAAGTCAAGAAAAGGGACAGGAAGAACATGATCAACCTGTGACAACTGAGATGGAATAGAATTAAAGGGTTGTTGATCAAGAAAAGTGACATCAGCGGAAACTAAGTAACGCTTAAGATCGGGAGAATAACAACGATAACCCTTTTGAAGACGAGAATAACCAAGAAAGATACACTGAAAGGCTTTGGATGTTAACTTATCCTTACCAGGAGTGAGATCATGAACAAAACAAGTACAACCAAAGACATGTGGAGTTAGAGGATAAAGAGGAACATCTGGAAGCAATAGGTTATGAGGAATGTCATTGTTGAGCACAGATGAGGGCATGCGATTGATGAGAAAACAAGAGATGAGTACAGCATCTGCCCAGAAGTGAAGGGGAACCTGCATATGAAGAAGAAGGGTACGTGCAGTTTCAATGAGATGTCTGTTTTTACGTTCAGCCACCCCATTTTGTTGTGGAGTGTGAGGACAAGTAGTTTGATGTAAAGTACCTTGTGTGGCCAAGAAATTAGAAAAATCAATAGAAACATATTCCTTAGCATTATCACTACGTAGAATACGAATAGAAACACCAAATTGAGTATGAATCTCAGTATAAAACTTTTTATAAATGGAAAATAACTCAGAACGATTTTTCATTAAATAGACCCAAGTGCAACGGGAAAATCATCAATAAAGGTAACGAAATACCGAAAACCTAAAACAAACAAGGTACGACTTGGACCCCAGATATCTGAATGAACAAGAGAAAAAGGGGCATCAGCTCGTTTATTGACTCGACTGGCAAAAGAGGAACGTGTATGCTTCCCTTGTTGACATGACACACAATCTAAAGACTGAAGACCGGATAAAAGAGGAACCATTTTCTGCAACTTCGAAAGACTTGGATGACCGAGGCGACTGTGGATAAGTTGTGGAGATTCTGTGAGAGAGAGTGCCACTGAAGGACGAGGCACATCCAGATAGTAAAGCCCCCGTGACTCACGACCCACTCCAATCATTTCCCCCGTATCCGGATCCTGCACAGAAACAGAATGGTTAGAGAAAGTAATGGTGCAAGTGAGGGAGTGGATCAACTTACTAATAGAAATTAAGTTATAAGGGATGCCAGGAATGTAATAAACAGATGTCAAGGCCAAGGTAGAGGTCGGACGAGCTTGTCCAATCCCACGAACTGGGGCTTTGGTTCCATCCGCAAGGGTAAAAGAAGGTAAATGATCAGAATAAGTAAGAGATGTAAAAAGTTTCTTATTACCACAGAGATGATCGGTAGCACCTGAGTCAAATATCCAAGTGCCAAGTGATGTAGAATGAGAAACACAAGCAACAGGATTACCAGTATATGGTTGAGACTGAGGAGAAGCCTTCTTGAGAAGAGTTTGGAGTGCAGCATAGTCCGCAAGTGAGAGAGAAACTGAACCAAATGATGCATTGTCTGACTGAGCTATATTCGCAGCAAGAGAGGTAGAATCCTTCAGTTTGGAAGATGTAATGGGCCCAATATTAGTAGAGATGATTCCTGAGGAAGTTTTGACAGGAGGACAAGGAGAGTTAACCTCCGAGAGATCAATGGACGCTGCTGCCATTTAAAAACAGAATATAAAAGCCGTAAACGAAGGCAAACGATATCCAATCAAGGAGAACCACGCGTCTAAAGTGAGACCCACAAAGAACCAAGCACAGATCCAGAAAGAGGAGAAGAAGGCGAGAAGTTCTGTCCAAGAACGGCCGGAAAAATCCACCGGAACAGTGCACACGCGCCGGTTGAAGGTGGCGCGTGAGCACCACGCGCAGAGGAGAAGAACGGCGCGTGGAGGCGCGTGGATGACACGACGGTGGTCGGACCACCACAGAACTGGTCGCAGGGATGAGACGGTCCTGATCGCAGGTAGTCTGGGCTGAAAACTCGCCGGAACAGTGCTCTGGTGGCCTGAACAGTGACGAGCGGCGGTTTTTGGCGGCTGGAAGTGGTTCCGGTGGCCTGAACAGTGACGAGCGGCGGTTGTTGGCGGCGGGAAGTGGTTCTGACAGTTGAAGAAAGAAGCCGGAGAGACACACGGCTTAGAGAAAAACTCGCCGGAAGAATGCACGACAAAGTAGAAGAGAACACCTAAGCAGTGGGCTTAGGGTTTTAGCGGAAACGGATCCCCAGAGCGAAAAAGCTCTGATACCAACTTAAGATTAAAGAATAATTGTATATTGAATAATCACATAGTATATTACAATGTACAAGAGCTCTCTATTTAAAGAGACTAAAAGACCTAATAGGTTGATCTCATACGATGTGGGACTATATATATACTGAACTATTTTTACAACTATTCTAACAGATCCTAAGAATGTTGACTCTTGGAAGTCCCATGAGGGCACCGATTTGAGTGTGACTCATCAAGGGTCTTGGTGAGTGAGGTGCACAGAGCAATCAATTTTAGTTTGCCGCATGGTCTAATGATATATTGAGAGGCTTGACATATGAGTTTATACTCTACAACCACCAAGTGGTGGGATAATTAAAATATGCAAAGAGTGATATGCCAAGGTTTGGCTCATCTCTCTAGAGCATCTCCAGGCCCCGAGTTTCCTTTCCTACCATGTTATATGGAGACTACTTTATTTTATGTTGTTTTTCTTTTTAAAGAATTAATTTGTAACAAGTTTAAAGCATAGTATACTTTAACTTAAAGGAGGTTAGAATAACTAGAAAATATCTCATAATATCTTTTAATGTATCTTAGAATAAATAGTGTCTTAGATATCTCATAGGAGTATTTTCATATTTCATTTTTTTCTTCATTTAATTAGGATTAGGAGTCTAATATTACTGTTAATAGGGGTTAATGTGTTGCCTTTTGTATCACATCAACATACACACAGAAAATTATTAATGTAAAGAACCTTGGGATACACCACCCCAAAAGCTAGCTCAAGAGGTGGGAGTGCCCAAGGCCTTATAAACTCCACATTAGTTGCTCATTCAACCAATGTGGGACTATATATCTCAACACGCCCCCTCACACAAGAGCTCATTGGGCTTGAAGAGTGGACAATGCAACAGGCCCACCTACCTGTGCTAAGAAACGCCACAAGAGAAAGTGGGGGGCGGCGAGGCTCTGATACCATGTAAAGAACCTTGGGATACACCATCCCAAAAGCTAGCTCAAGAGGTGGGAGTGCCCAAGGCCTTATAAACTCCACATTAGTTGCTCATTCAACCAGTGTGGGACTACATATCTCAACAATTAAAAGTCTTGTTCTCTGCTTTCCTCCTTCCCTATCTAAAACCATATAATTTTAACAAATTTATTTGGCACTTTCGGAGTCTCCAACTTTAATTTTTTTTCAACCAATCAGCAAAAAACAAACTAGTTGCTAAAGGCTACACTCAATTTTTTGAACTTGATTACAGCAACAAATTCTCTGCAGTTGCTAAAATAGCTTCTATTCAGTTCCTACCCATGGCCATGAATCACTAGCCTCTACAACAATTGGACATTAACAATACATTTCTTCATGGTGACTTAAAGGAAGAAGCCTATATATAGAGCCAACACCAAGGTTTATGCTCAACGGGAGTAGGGTCAAGAGCTCAAGACTGCACATAAGTCTTTCTATAGCCTCAAGCAATTCCTGCATGCAACTGAGTTTGAATTTCGGCAAAAAAATTTCCGGAAGAGAGCAATGTATCGCTATAATCAAGGCCGAAGGTTTGAGTAAAACCCTCTGCAACTAGGCGTGCCTTGAGTCGATCAACATGGCCATCAGGTCCAACTTTCACAGTAAAAACCCAGCGACAACCAACTATAGACTTTTCTGGAGGAGCATAAACAAGGTCCCAAGTGCCATTGGAATGAAGTGCAGTCATCTCATCAAGCATTGCTTGGCGGCACCCTGGATGGGAAAGTGCTTCACCTGTGGTTATAGGAATAGAAACAGAAGAAAGACTAAAAACAAAGGTGAAATGAGGTGGAGAAAGACGGTCATAGCTCAAAAAACTATAAAGAGGATAAGGGTTACGAGTAGTACGTGTACCTTTTCTTTGAGCAATGGGAAGAGCCTCTGGTGAAGAAGCCGGAAGGGAAGAATCAACAGCAGTGGAATCAATAGCAATGGACGATGCAGGAGCAAATTTCTTGTTAAGATTTAGAAGACGCTGATACGTCATTGATAGATCAGGATCCCCACTAGTCAAGATAGTATCCCGGACATTATCATACTCTTCGGGGAGACCAGAAAGTGTGGCAACCATAAAGAAATGTTCCGCCTGTTTCTGATATGCAGAAGCATTAGTAAAGTAAGGCAACATATCCAAATATGCCTGCATCAAAGATCGACTTTTGCCAACATATGTCTCCATCTGAATGTCAGATGTTTTGCTCAGTTCCATAAACTGAGACATGATGAAATGGAGCTGCTGAACATCATTAGTGTAGAGGTGTTTTGCTTCCTCCCACACCTCAGTGCAAGTTTGAAAAGAATAGAAGATGTCCAAGACGACTGGATCAATAGACTGCCAAAGGATACTCAGAAGTTGGTTGTCAATCTTTTCCCAATCAGATTTTTCCTCCTTAGGAACATCAGTAGATTTAGCCGTCAGATGGTTCCCATATCCCTGTCCAAAGAACCAAACTCGAACAGAGGTGGCCTAGTTCTTGTAATTAACAGAACCCTTCAACTTTGAAGAGGTAATGAGCCCAACATTGGTGGAGATGATATTGGGAGAACTTTTGACAGGAGGAGAGGGAGAACTGACCTCCGAATGAACAGGAGAAGTTGCTGCCATTATATTAAATCACAAAGGTATAAACCGAATAAATAGGAATGAACCTGATGACCGATCAAGAAGAGGTGCGCACAAAAAGTCAGACCCACAGAGAACCAACCACAGATCTGGAAAGAGGAGGAGGAGGCGAGCTTCTCTATCTAAGACCGACTGGAAAAGGATACCGGAACAGTGCACACATGCCGGTTGAAGGTGGCGTGTGAGCACCACGCGCAGAGGAGACGGGCAGCGCGTGGAGGCGCGTGGCTGACGCGACGGTGGTCGGACCTCCACAGACTTGGTCGCCGGGAGGAGACGGTCTTGATCGCGTGTGGTCTGGGCTGAAAACTCGCCGGAAAACTTCTCCGGCGGCCAGAACAGTGGCGGACGGTGGTTCCGATGGCCGTTGGAGGTGCTAACGCGTTTGGAAATTACTCGGAAGGGGCTTACACCCCTAGATGGTTTTCCAGAAGGACGCACGGCAAAGAAAGAGGACTCCTAAGCAGTGGGCTTAGGTTTTAAAGCAAAAACAAGGTTTTAAACGGAAGCGAGGATCCCCAGAACAAAAGAGCTCTGATACCAACTTGATATAAAATAATATGTTGTTGTATTAATCTGATACAAAGAGTTACAATATATAGAGACCCTAATGGGCTTAAGTGAGAAGTCCAGAACTAATCCAAAGGAATATTTACAGATAGGAAGTAATCTAATCATATCTAATCATATCTAGTCATATCTAATGGGCTTAAGAGAGAAGCCCAGAACTAATCCAAAGGAATATTTATAGATAGGAAGTAATCTAATCATATCTAATCATATCTATTCTAACACTAACATTAAGGCACAATATGTGAAAAGGTATTGAAATAATTTTGTTTTATATTGTTAGAGAATTGTATAAACCATTAAAAAACTCTCACCCAACAACTTAAGCTTTTGGGTTGAATTGGTTCTTTACACGGTATCAGAGCCTTGGTGTCACGGATTCAATCCTCAACGCCCCCCATTTTCTCTTGTGGAATTTTCTTAGCACAGGTAGGTGGGTCTGTGCATTGTCCACCCTTCAAGCCCAGTGGGCTCTCGTGTGAGGAGGTATGTTAGAAAATAGTATAAACCATTAAAAAGCCCTCACCCACTAGCTTAAGCTTTTGAGTTGAATTGATTTTTTACAATAACAAAAGAATCAAGAGATATTCTTTGGTTCAAACATACATCCAATGAAATATAGAGATTTTCAATGTAATTAAAATTAATCTTAATATACCATAGATGCAACAAAATATTATGCAATACCTCATCAACTCCAGGACTTCGATCAAGCAATATCTTTTTATCAGGGCCACCTTCCATCAATGCAGTTCCCAGAACTGATGGTTCCATAGCCAATTTTAAAATTCCTTGGTGAAAGCCACTCACCTTGAAAATTAAATGTTAAAAATGCAAATGCCCAAAAATTAATAATAAAACACAGAATAAGTACCTTCCAAACTGAAAGTATAGAAATTAATAAACAAAAGTTGGTAATTCAGTACCAATCCATTGAAACCATTTGCCTCTGCACCTTTCAGAACGGAGTCTGATATTTCAGCTACAGCTGCAAAAGCTATATTGGAACCAGCTGATCTCAACTGCTGACCATCATAAATTGATTAGTAAGATGACACTCCATGATCATAATTGTTATTCAATGAAAATTTGATAGACAACAAAGAGCTAACTTACAGTTTTCCCTAAATCACCAAAGTAGCGTTTTGTACCCGAAAAACCTTCACCTTTGATGCATTTACTTATAAATTTGAAAGTACCTGATCAACAGCAAAGCACAAAAAAATAATACAAATAATTAGTAGAAACAACATTGGATTACATGTCCTAACGTCATATTTAAATAGTATAAGTAACTATCTATCTGCACATCAACATTGGATTACATGTCACTGCAGAAGTTTAAAGCCCAAAATTAATTGAGAAATAAGTAACCCTCCCACATATCTATTTGTTCATCCAAGTCTACACACACACAGTTCAAGGAAATATCGTTGAAAAGAAAATAACTCAGTTCATGTTGATACTGAATCTCCTAAAGATGGGGAAAGACCAGAAGGTGGTGCATAATTTGCACGTGTAGAAAATCGAGAGGTTGGCAAATGGAGACGGACATGAGCGTTATTCTAGCCAATGAGAAGAATGAAATTTTACATCAACGAAGCTTCGATTGGTGAAGTGAGACCACAAGCCACCTCATATGGTAATTTCCGGCCATCACACAAGCACCGTCACCGGAAACCATCCCACTCGCCCAGATGCGCCTCCACACTCACAGTGACCCTTCGACACTTGTAATACACACATCACCAAGCCGAATGTTTTCTTCATCGCGTTGTGTGTGTCGTTTGGTTCGTCGGCTCCTCCTTTTCTTGACTCAGATGTCACAACTAAGTTAGAGCTATTTGATTTCTAGGGCATCACGCCAATCTCACTCTTCTATAGAAGCGTCATTCTTGAAATTTTTTGCATCATCATCTTCCCGCAATATCCAATCCTTTGGAGAGAATTTGGCTATACAAAATATTATTTATTAGTTATCGGTTCAATGGTAAGAACTATATGCAATCGTCTCAATTGGTCAAGATGATCATCCGGGCTAAAGGGCATGATGGGTTATCTCACCTGAAAAGTCAAAAAACCTGTTGAGAATGATTCCAAATATGAGGATTCAGAGATTAATAACTCCTTGGAGATGACTTGGCTAACCAAATCCATGGAATCGAAAATTAGTCAAACTTATCTATTCATTGATGCCAAGGAGATTTGGGATGATATCACACACAAAATTTCAGATTTGGAGAACATCTTTCAGGTCTTTGAACAGAAAAACAAGTTAAAAGATCTATATCAGAGACGTATGACCGTTACTCAATATTTTAATGAGCTGAAAAACCTTGGCTAGGACTATACCTTCATAATGCAATGACCTTGGAGATTTGAAAGGTGATGTAAAATTCAAGAAGCATTTGGAGAAAGAACGGATCTATGAATTCCTTGCCAGCCTTTACCGAGATCTTGATGAGGTTAGAAGGGCAAATGTTAAGACAATACCTTTATCTTCCTTTGCTGAGGTGTGGAGAGAAGCTAATAGAAGGAGAGTTATGCTGGAAGAGAAAAAAAATGTGAAAATGATGATGTGTTTACCTTGACTGTCAAAGGTACTATTGACTGCCTCTCTAGCGATCCGAAGTACCCAAAAAAATGTTGGGATCTTCATGGAAAACAAACAAATTGGAAACCAGAGAAGCAAAATAAAAGTCATGCATATCAGGCCTCAGTTAGGAATAAGAGAAAGGAACCCCGTGGCTCAGTTGACTCGAGCGAAACATACTCCTTAGCAAGGCTGAGTATGTGAAACTTCAAAGGCGCTTGAAACAACCCACTATGGCAGCTAGCAATGTGGCTCAACAAGGTATTGTAGTCCATGTTGACAATAATACTCGTTGGTTAGTTTATTCTGGGGCATCTGATCACTGGATAGGTACTATTTTGTTCCTACACTACATGTTATGAGCCTGCCCGAGTAAAAATAACATATAGAAGCATTTCCCAAATTGTTGGAAAGGATCAATCAAACTCTTCTAGCACATATTGCTGACTTCAATTTTACATGTTCCTACCTTGGCTTGCAATCTCATTTCTATTGGCAAATTGACTTTTGAGTTGAATTGTCTTGCTAAATTATCAATGAATGGTTGCGTCTTTCTAGAACAAGATTTAAGTGTGACTGACACTGCTAGAGAGGAGAGAGGTTACTACTTTGGGGATGTGAACCATGTGGAGAATGATCATCTTCTCATTTCAGATTCTAACAATGATGTTATGTTGTGGCATCGTAGGTTATGCCACTCCATTTTCAATTACCCTGAAAAGTTCTTACCAAACTTATTTATTAACAAAAGTCTGAATTCTTTTTCGTGTGATATTGGTCAAATTGCAAAACATTCTCGTGTTCAATATTCCCCTAGACCTTACAAAGCATCTTCCTCCTTTACTCTAATTCACAGTGATATATAAGGACTAACCCATGGAAAAGAATTTCAGGTGCTCGGTGATTTGTCACATTCATGGTGACCGTTCCAAAGTTTGGTGGGTTTATCTTCTCAAGGAAAAATTAGATGCCAAACTTACTTAGAAAAGTTTCCATGCCACGGTCCAAAACAAGTTCCAGACCTTCGTTAATTGCAACACTGCCCTTGGAAAGAATTTATCCCAAACAGGATAGCCAAGAGAAAAAATCATCATCTTCTTGAATTTGCTCGATCCCTTATGTTCACCTAGCATGTTCCTAAATACTCGTGGGGGGAAGCAGTCCTTATTGCCTCATATGTTATCAACCAGATGCCTTCCCATGTCCTCCAGTTTCAATCTCCAATTTCTCGCCTTGTTCAAACCTTTGCCTTCCTTTAATCTATCTCCTCTCTTACTCCTAAATTGTTTGGTTGTGTTGTGTTTGTCCATATTCCCTTGCATCAGAGGTCTAAGCTTGACTCTAAGTCCCTTAAGTGTGTCTTTATTGGCTACTCTTCAAATCAACGAGGCTACAAGTTTTATTCTCCCTTTTTACGTAAGGTTTTTGTTTCTATGGATATCACTTATTTTTAAACCTAGTCTTTCTTCTCCCAGACTTCTCTTAAGGGGGAGCCTATAGGTGAAGATAAAGATAAGTAATAGGAACCTGCAGAAGCCAGAGTGTTACCACTAACATTGGAAGAAAAGGGATAACCACAAGTGAAACAGGAAAGGCTTAACCACGGATTTGTAATTGGAGAAAGTCTCCTCAAAGTGTAAATAATCCCAAACCTCTACACTGTCAGGAGAAGCTACACAGTGAACTGATCAACAAAGTTTATGTCTCTTACCAAGTTCATCCGCTGATGTGTTAATTAAATGACTTCCTAAAGAGAGGTCTTAGGATCATCCTGACAAGCTAGGAATGTAGTCCTCTACATCTATCGTATAGATTTCCCCACACAATATTTTCTATCATTTTTAAATCATTGTAATTATTATAAAATATTATATTACCATAATTTAGTCATTATATTAGGAAAGTAATTATTTAGCTAGGTCTATATATAAGAATAAATCCATATAAAAATTTATTTAGGGATAATGTTCAGTATTTTTTCCATTCAAATTAATATTTTCTCCAATTCTTCCTTTTTCATATTTTCCCTAAAATTTAAACAATGGTTGCAATTAAATTCTCATGAAATTTAACCACCACAGTCTATTAAGGAAAAATACAGAAAAAGCACGAAGTGGAAGTTGATGCCAAGTAGATAACAGAGAAAAAAAAAATGATAACAGACAAGAGACGAACAGTGTAAATTATTAGAAAATAGAAGTAGGAGCAGACACGAAACTATACAATAGTATATGACATACCCAAAGTGAACCTCGGAAGATTCGGCAACCCACGGGATGGATCAAAGAAGACATCAAGAGATGATGAAGCCAGGTCATCAAAAATTGAAACAAAATCTGGCGGAAGCAAGGGGCTTCCTTTAGCAATATACATGGCTCTCATAGCATACCTGGACAAGTTCTTCAAATTTCAGCCATAATACAAAACTAAAAAGCATGAATATCATAGGCTTACCATGAATAATGTTGTGCACATTTAATAACTAATTCACGCATTGTTATCAGTGCATGGGTAATCAGGACCCCATTCAGTTCTACTACCATATTTTTAACAGTAGGCACCTGAAAAGAGAAAATAAGGATATAACTAATTCCATTAGCATACATCATGGTTTATAAGAGAGAAAAAAAGGTCAATAAAGTATGCTAAACAAACCTTAACCACACTATGAATCAAGGACCGCAGAGCCTCCTGTGCTGAGCTATAACTTGAACGCAATTCCCCAGGAATAAAGTTTGCGGTGATCTACAAAATACAAGATAGATTCTGAAATAGTAATTAAGACAAAGTATTCAAACTAAAGGATAGATAGACATTAAGGAGGAAGGAAACCTTTATTGGATGGATTTCAAAATGATCAAAGTAAAACAACTGGCTTGGTGAGTCACTAAGAGATGTTCTCCAAAATGAAGCAATTTTCATTAATGTCTCCTCATCAAGGTTCAAATCAATTGGCTACACAAAAAATGTCAAATCATACAAGAGTACGACCAATTCATATATGGAGCAGTTAAATTCATTTCGTAAAATTGAATAATATAGGCTTCAAATAATCTAAAAAAGATTAAAAGAAAGTAGAACCAGGACACAAGAAACAAAAGGGAGAAAAAGGTAGACTCCAGCTTTACCTGAAGAAAAATTGACGAATATCTAAATTGCTTAACACTGGAATCGGATGTAAGTAGAACAAGAACAACTTTCAGTACACTATCATTTGAGTCATTGTAATCTAATTGATGTCTGCGAAGCATTGATGCAAAAGGAACTCCCTTCCACTTAAGCTCCAAATTCATGTACTTGATCAATAACAAATAAGATGTGATCAGTAAAGCCCTTAACTGGAAATTTCTAGACTAAGTATATAAAAATATGTGCAATAAAGAGTTCAGCCATGCAATTGCATTAAGCATTATTACTCATAATATTAATACCTGTACACTGAACTGGTTATATTTGTGGTGGTTATTAGAAACAGTAATCATATGCAAATTCCCAAGCTTTGCAACTACAATTGGTGTAAAATCTTTGTGCTCATTCTCATCTTCCTCCTTCAAAATAGTAGCTTACAATATCAGTAGTAGCAACTAGCAAGTATGAAAAGAAAAGTGGAACTTAAAAATTAGAAAAAGGCATAACCATACCTACTATGCTTTCATTATGAATTGAATACAGTAACTTATTACGTACAAAAGGAAATATTGCCACCCTTTTCTAACGGCTCATGACACGAGAAAACATCATAATCACTCTACTTCTGGCAGTGTTTGAAACTGAGCCACTGATATATAATATGTATAATCCTTGATTACATATACATGTGAAATTCCCATTTTAATTTTATTTCTTTTTTAAGATGGATGGACTTAAGATTCCGTACAAACTACAAACTGAGAAATGCTATGATCTGATAAAGAAGGGAGCTATATATGTCTTTTGTGCCAAAACTAAAAAAAAAATCATTTAAGTTCACACCACACATTAGCAAGCATAAACTGTGAAATCCCAAGTGCAATTTCAACAAAAATCAACAGACATTAGACTTTGGTGGATTCAAGCACTCAACAAAAGCAAGAATACCTGTTTTACATGTTCAAGTAGGTGAACCGCAAACTGAGAAACTCTCAGTTGAATTTTTGCACACAAATCAAGAACAGTATCTCTCTTGAAACTATCAAAGATCTCACAAATTCGCAGAACTCGGGTTGGTCCCTCTGCATATATTTCATACCCCACTTTTGCCATCTCCATGCCATTATGCTCACTGAAACTCGCCATCTGTTCTCTTGATCTTTTGTCTAAAGGCAAACGTGGAGCCAACACTCTTTGTTGCCCAAGTTTGTAAAAAGTTTTCCATGCTCGCACCTTATCCAACTTAATCTCTCGTAATTGAAGGCTATCTACAACAGAAAACAACAGTGCTATAGATTTTAATATAAACCACTCTTGTACCGCTAGCCTACTTCAAACTTCAGATCCACCTATACACTAAAACAAGAGAGGAGTTAATAATAACTATGAAACAATGCAATTAGCATGCTTTAGTTTTCTTACTTCTTTTATTTATGATGAGTTTTATTTGGGTTTGTTGTAAATAGAATAGTATAGAGTAGTTTAGTGAGGGACAAAGTCCCACATCATATATATCTCTTTGTAACTCTATCAGTTAGTTATATAATAGAGCCTTTGTTGTGTAGTTAAGACATACGGATTTCATCACATATCTCTCAGGTCCTGATATTCAATATGGCATCCAGAGCCTAACCAAAGGAACCCCAATGTGTCTCGCTGATGTATCCACTATCCACTGAGTAAAGTTATTTCCAGAAATTGACTTGAAAAAGGGTTATGAAATATTATTGATTTTTTTTTGAATATGTACATAGGGGTCTCTATTTATAGAGACTTCTTGACCTAATTTTGACCTAATGGGCTTGATCCAATATACAAGTAACGGACTAAATAAATACAAATAAATGACTACATAATTACTAATAAATGACTACATAATTACTATTTACAACACTCCCCCTCAAGCTGAGGAATAGATATTTATCATTCCCAGCTTGCTAGCAAGTTCTTGAAATCTATCTGAAGGAAGCCCCTTTGTCAATAGATCAGCTAATTGACGCCCAGTGGGAATGTATGGAGTGGTAATCAACCTGCTATCAAGTTTCTCTTTGATGAAATGGCGGTCGACCTCAATATGTTTTGTCCGATTATGTTGAACTAGATTATGAGCTATACAAATAGCGGACTTATTATCACATAGCAGCTTCATAGGTCCCTCACATTTTATTTTTAGATCATCAAGTACAATTTTCAGCCACAGTAACTCACAAATGCCTTGAGCCATAGCTCGAAATTCAGCTTCTGCACTTGATCTGGCGACCACATCTTGTTTCTTACTTCTCCATGTCACCAAGTTACCACAAAGAAACATGCAATAACCAGTGGTAGAACGACGGTCAGTCACGGATCCAGCATAATCAGCATCTGCGTAGACTTCTAAAGATAGATTGTCATCACGTCGGAATAACAACCCTTTACCAGGAGTACCTTTCAGATACTGAAGAATTCTCTCTACTGCCTGCATATGTTTCTCCTTTGGATCGTGCATAAACTGACTGACAACACTAGCAGCATAAGCTAAGTCTGGTCTAGTATGGGCCAAATATATCAATTTCACAACTAGTCGTTGATATTGTCCTTTATCAACTGGAGGACTCTCCTCTTCATAGCACATCTTGTGATTCTGCTCAATAGGAGTATTAGACGGTTTACACCCGAGCTTTCCTGCTTCTTTGAGAAGATCAAGAACATATTTCCTTTGGCTGATAAAGATTCCTTTGCTCGAATGAGCTACTTCTATCCCTAGGAAATATCTCAGTTTCCCAAGGTCTTTGACTTCAAACTCGGAGGCAAGCCGTGTTTGCAGAATCTGTCTCTCCACAAAATCATCACATGTGATAATAATATCATCAACATATACAAGGAGCATAGTAAGCTTCCCATTTTGGGAGTGCTTGAAAAAAAGAGTATGATCTCCTTGACTTTGTTTATATCCTAAGGTCATCATAACCTTAGTAAACTTTCCAAACCAGGCACGAGGTGACTGCTTCAATCCATACAAGGCCTTTTTTAATTTACAAACTTTATTTTCTCCCTTCACAGAATCAAAACCAGGCGGAATTTCCATATAGACTTCTTCTTCTAACTCACCATTGAGGAAAGCATTCTTCACATCAAATTGGTTTATATCCCAATTGTAATGGACAGCAAGGGATAACAAAATTCTCACCGTATTCATCTTTGCAACTGGAGCAAATGTTTCTTCATAATCAATGCCATAAGTTTGAGAGTAACCTTTGGCAACTAATCGAGCTTTGTATCTCTCAAGAGTTCCATCAGAATTATATTTCAGGGCATAAACCCATCTGCACCCTACAACTTTCTTTCCAGTAGGTCTATCAATAACCTCCCATGTTTTATTTTTCTCCAATGCATTCATCTCCTCTTGCATGGCTTGAGCCCAATTCCCATCTTTCAAGGCTTCATGTACTGATTTTGGGATTGCAATAGAGTCTAGTGCTGAAACAAAGCTTTTGTGCTGCACAGACAGATTAGCAGAGGAAACAAAATGGGAGATAGGGTATTGAGTACAAGAGGAACAAGATTTCTTAGGACATGATCTTTTTCCTTTTCTAAGAGCAATGGGTAAATCATCAGAATCAGTAGTAATGGGTAAGTCATCAGAAGTATCATGATCAGAAATATGAGATTCAGGACTTACCAGTGGTTCAGACGATTGAGGTTGCTGCTGAGGCAATGTGGGCTGTGTATCAGTCATAGGAGGATCAGTCACAGGAGGATCAGACATAGACACATTGGGAACAGGAACAAGAGGAAGAGACACTGACTCAGGTGAAGGAGTAGACACTAAAGATTCAAATTCAAAGAAGGAAGGTGATGAGTCTTCTAGTGAATTATTCTGCCCCTGAAGATGAGGACCTTGGAAAAAGGACTCAGATTCCTAAAATGTAACATCCATAGAAACAAAAAATTTCCGACTACCAGGGTGATAACACTTGTAGCCCTTCTTATCAGGAGCATATCCAAGGAAGACACATTTAAGAGCCCGAGTGGGTAGACGGTTGATCAAGAACGCTGCAGTAAGAATGGCATCTCCCCAATAGCATTTGGGTACATGTGTTTGAAACAGTAAGGCACGAGCAACTTCAAGAAGGTGACGATTTTTTCTTTCAGCAACCCCATTTTGTTGAGGGGTGTCTACACATGTAAGTTCATGAATCATACCTTGATTTCGTATAAATTGGGAAAAACTGTGATTAACATATTCAGTACCATTATCTGTTCTTAGTCTCTTGATTTTTCTACCAAATTGGGTCTCAACCATTTTATAAAATTGAAAGAACAGATGTGGTACCTCAGACTTTTCATGCATTAAGTAAACCCAAGTTACACGAGTGCAATCATCAATAAAAGAAACAAACCATCTATTTCCAGAAGCATGAGGGACTTTAGAAGGACCCCAAACATCAGAATGAATAAGATCAAAAGGTTCAACACTCTTAGTATTACTAGAAGGAAAAGACACACGATGATGCTTAGCAAACTCACAAACATGACAATGAAAAGACTCAACAGGCTTAGATAAAAACAATGACGGAAATAAAGACTTGAGTAAACCAAATGGAGGATGTCCCAAGCGCTTATGATGAAGCCAAATCAAAGAATCAGCAGTTGATTGACCATGAGACATCAAGATGTGATCTGTTACTTTATTTGCAGGAGATTGTGACACCAGATAGTACAGCCCACCTTGCTCTTTAGCACTACCAATCGTCTTCCCCGTGGCGAGATCCTGAAAAACACAATGGGTAGGGAAGAAGGTTACAGTACAATTCAGATCTTTTGTAATTTTATGAATAGAAAGAAGATTCGTGGAGAGTTTAGGAACATGAAGAGCATCTTTAAGATGTAAGGACTGCTGTAAGTTTATGTCACCAGAACCCGCAACTGATGTATGTGAGCCATCAGCTATGGCTATAGTATGAGTTCCAATGGTAGGATGATAAGAAGCAAAGGAATCAGCACAACAAGCCATATGATCAGTAGCACCAGAATCAACAACCCAGGAATGTTTAAAATCATTACATGAAGAAAGGAAAGAATGAGTTTTGGGGCTCATACCAGTCAAAACCAAAGCACTAGTATCAGATGGCTTACTCAGATAATCAAGGATGGTTCGAAGCCGTTCTAACTCATCTAGACGAAATGCAGGTTGGGTCTCATTAGGTGTAGGAGTTATTCCAAAGGAAGTAAAATGCGCTTGACCACGCATCCTTGCCATCTTTTCTAAGACAGTTTGCTTTCCATGGAGGCGAAAGCATAAATCCTTGATATGACCTGTTCTTTTACAATAAGAACACCATCGATCATCTCTCTTAGGTTTAGAAGATGCACCATCATAAAACTTTGTAAAGGAACTCCTTTGAGAAGAGGCCATACTGCACAAAAAACAGTCAACGAAAAAGGCTCTAAGAAGCCAAAAAATTCGGAAAAAATACCAAACGATGTCCAATCTGAGAAAACAACACAGATCCAGAAAGAGAACAAGGAGACGAGAAGAATGGTGGTGGTCCGGTCCAGAAACACTGCCGGACGCGCCTCCACGCGCCGGAGAAAGTAGCTGCGCGTGGGCTTCACTCGCGGACAAAGAGGCGGCGCGTGAGAGCGCGTGGCAAGGCTTCTCCGGCTGAAATTTTTCCGGTGTGGTCGTCCGGTGAGCGCGCACCTGTCTGTGGGTGGTTGCAGTTGAAAAGTCACCGGAAAGGGTTCTAAACGGTGAAGACAGAACTGGTTTAAGGCGGTCGGAGGTGTTTGGGTCGTTTGTGGCGGAGGAACGTTGCGTAGAATGATAGAACGAAAAAAAAAAGAAGGTCAACAGTAGTCCCCTTGGTCCAAAAGGTCCCCGGAAAATTTTTTCCGGTGGCGGCTGATAGCGGCAAGAGGCAAAGAAATTAGGGTTTTGTAAAAAAAAAAGACAATAGGCGCGGAAGTAGAGCCCTCAGGATCGAGAGCTCTGATACCAACTTGAAAAAGGGTTATGAAATATTATTGATTTTTTTTTGAATCTGTACATAAAGGTCTCTATTTATAGAGACTTCTTGACCTAATTTTGACCTAATGGGCTTGGCCCAATATACAAGTAACGGACTAAATAAATACAAATAAATGACTACATAATTACTAATAAATGACTACATAATTACTATTTACAACAAATTGTCACGCCCGTCAATTTTCAGTCTCAAACTCCCTCCAGCAACGATCACAAGGTCCCTATCTTTGCCGTCAATGATCGCTGTCACCGGGAACTTTTCTAGCAAAGCATCCATGGTTTTGATCGCCGTAACCAGAAACTCCAAGCCACGCGTATATGACAAACGCGCGTTTCAGGATCTTGCAGTGGCGCATGGAGGCATGTGCCATATCCTCTCCAAACGCTACTTGGACAAAGAACTCACCCTCTCGGTGATTCCAGATCTGTCCAGATCAATTAATTTCGACGCCATTGCGGACTTCACAGAGACTTTTTTACCTTTGCATTACTATTCACGCCTTTTTTCTTCTTCTTTTTTTATCTTTGTTAGATGACCTATGGTTGACTCTACACTCCGTGACGCATCTAAGGATGCTCCGAAGCCCGAGGAACTAGTTTTCACCAAATTATGTTAATGCTCCATATGCATGGACAAGTTGAGTGGCTCTAATTATAACTCTTTGGGCTTCTAATCTCAAGCTTTGGCTTGATAGACAAGATTATGCTGATCATCTCACCACTAAGACTGAGTTTATTATGGCGGATGACCACCTTTAGTGAAAAAAGGTTGATGCCCAATTATCTAGCATCATCAAGTCTATTATCCACCTGTCATTGAAGCAGATCTTTTGTGCTCACTTACTTGTGAATCTGTTTGCGTCAAGGCAACGCGCTTAATACGAACAACACTTAGCATCTCTATGGTGTCTGTAAAAATTTGATGGCTGTTATCGCTCCCCGACACTTTGATGTTCCTATGTCCACATATTTGGGGAAGGTTCATGGTTTAATTCCCGACTTCAATGAGCTTCTATCGCCTGCTAAGGAACTTGAGAAACGAAACACCTTCGTGTTATTGGCTCTCTATGGCTTGCTCCTGGAGTAGTTTGCCAACCAAGATCAAATTTTGGGCTCTACCAATGTCTTGACTATGGATTCCATTTGGTCTATATTGCTTAGGATCACACCTAAGCCTGCTACGGAGCTTGTAGTGCCTGCTCCCTCTCCGTTTAATTCTTTTAATCATGTCTCCAAAGGTTCTGGTTGTGGACGCAAATCCTCCAACGATCGCCCTCACTGCACTCATTGCAATATACTATTGATCGTTATTGGGATCTTCACTGTCACCCTCCTTGCTCAACTTATGTTGCTCAGGTCTCATCCTCTGCCTCTAACTAAGTTCATTGCTGCACCACAACCACATCAGTTTATTCTCACTAACTTCAAGCAATGGTATGAGAAAAAATGTGCTCCCAGTCGATTGTCTATATTGCACACGCGGTAAATTCCTTTGTTGGCCTCTCGCAATCACACTCTCTTGGGTCTTGGGTTCTCGATTCTGGTGCGTTAGGTTATATTTCTAGTAATAAATCTTTATTCACTTTTCTCTGTACATTCGGTCCCCAGCCCAGTATCACCATTGCTAATGGTTCATTGGTTCCGTCCCAAAGAGATTGACATTGTTCTCCTCCTTCCATCTATTTCCACTGATAATGTGTTTTATGTCCCTAATCCTTCTTTCAACCTTATTTTCATTAGTTGCTTAACTCGGTCTCTTGACTGTAATATTTGCTACATTAAAAATTGTGATTTTGCAAGTCCGGAGCTTAAGGAGGACAATTGGCGCCGGATTTGAGTCCAACAACCTTTATCTGCTTTCCACCTAATTCCATGTGCGCTTTGCTGTGGATTCTCCAATTACTATTCACATTTAGTTGGGTTATCCGAGCTTTGCTAAACTCCAGAAGATGGTGTCGCGTTTCTCTACTTTATCTAGTTTGTCGTGTGAGTCATGTCAATTAGGAAAACACACTCGTTATTCATTTCCCCCACTGCGTCAATCGTCGATATTAGTCTCCTTTTCTTTGGTCTATTTAAATGTTTGGAGTCCTAGTCGTATTGTTTCTACAATGGGATATCGGTATTTTGTAAATTGATGACTACTCTTGATGTATTTGAATATTTTTAATGAAAAGTCGGTCTGAATTATCTTTTATCTTTCACGAGTTTTCTAATGAAATACTTATTCAATTTGGTGTTCCCATTCGCATTTTTCGTAAAGATATTGCCCATGAATATTTGTCTCGTCAATTTCAAACTTTTTTTTGCATCTCACAGCATCCTTCACTAGACATCGTGTTCACACCCCCCACCCCACGCAAAAAAAAGAAGAAAAACATAGGGATGTTCAACGCAAAAATCGTCACCCCATTGGATTACTCAGACCCTTTTACTCTGTGGACATGTCCCTTCCATTTCTGGGGAGATGTTATTCTCACTACATGCTATCTCACTGATCGCATGCCCTCCTCCATCCTTGATAACTAGGTACCACACTTTATCTTATTTTCCCATTAACCGCTGCACTCTCTGCCTCTCACGTCTTTGATTCTATTTGTTTTGTCCATAATCTTAATCCGGGTCTTGACAAGTTGTCCGTTTAAGTCCCATAAATGTGTCTTCCTTGGTTACCCTCTGTCACAAAAGGGTAATTATTGTTACACTCTCAGTCTTCACCGTTATTTTATCTCGACGGATGTTACTTTCTTCGAGTTTGTGTTTTTCTTTGACTTTACCTCCTTTCCCAAAGTCACTATCAATGCTGAGTTAACTATATCCCTTGTTTCAATTAAATATGCCCAACCACCACCGACCCTAACCACTCATCAAAATGTTTCGGCACCACAATCCCCTCCAGGTTTACCACCGTTGACCGCATCCGCCTATACCCCTGATTATTGACCTTGTTGTTGAAGCTCTAATACTCTCATCCGACGTCATCTTTTTCTACAGCTCCAACCTCACCACCCGACCTTAACCAGCCCATTGCTCTTTGCAAAGATATTCGTCATTCTCATAATCTCTCACCTCATTATGTTACTTTGAGTTATCATCATTTTTTTCCCTCGCATTTTGCTTGTTTATCTTCTTTGACTTCTGTATCTATTCCTAAAACTATAGGTAAAGCATTATCTCATTCCAGATGGTGACATATTATAATTGACGAGATGTGTGCACATTAGAGTAGTAGTACTTGGGATCTAGTTCCACTTCCCTCAGGGAAGTTTGTTGTTGGTTGCAGATAGATATACACTGTCAAAGTTGGTCCTAATAGTTAGGTGGACCGTCTTAAGGCCCCAGTTTGTGGCCAACAGATACACTCAGATGTTTGGCCTAGATTATGGCATCACATTCTCTACAGAGGCGAAAATGACCTCTATTCACCTCTTTCTTACTATGACTATTATCCGTCACTAGCCTCTGTATCAACTGGACATCAAGAATGCTTTCCTCCCTAGTGATCTTGCGAAAAAAGTTTATATGGAGCAACCTCCTAGGCTTATTGCTTAGAGGGAGTCTGACCTGATTTGTAGTCTCTGCAAGTCCCTATATGGTTTCAAGCGGTCTCCATGGGCTTGGTTTGGAAGATTTAGCACTTGTATACAGTAGTTTGGCATGTCTTAGAGTGAGGCTAATCACTCGGTATTATATCGTCACTTTGTTTCATAATCCAATTATTTGGTGATGTATGTCAATAATATTGTCATTATAGGTGATGATCATCATGGCATAACTTAGGTTAAACATCTTTGCCGTCATTTTCAGACTCGTTATTTCTTAGCGATAAAGGTGGTCCAATCAATAGATGGTGATATCCCAAATTCTCTAGGAGACAACTTAGTTGGATGCTAAGTCAATCCACACTCCCATGGATCCAAATGTCATGTTTTCGTCAAATCAGCAGAAATCATTCTAGATCCAAAACGGTATAGGAGATTAATTGGGAAGCCGAACTATCTCAGTCACTCAACCAAACATCTCTTTTGCAGTCAAGTAGTAAGTCAGTTCTTGAATTTTCCTTATGAAGATAACTAGAATGCATTGATCCGTATTCTCAAATAGATCAGGATGACTTTAGGAAAATGTCTTTTCTATGGAAACAAGGTCATACTAGAGTTATGGGATACTCAGATTCTTATTCGGCATGTTGCCCCACTAATAGGAGATCCACCTCTAAGTATTGTGTATTTGTTAGAGATAACTTGGTTTCCTAGAAAAGCAAGAAACTGAGTGTAGTTACCAAATCGAGTGTTGAAGCAGAATATTATTCCATGGCCACAGTAACTTGTGAACTCATTTGGCAAAAACAACTGTTTAAGAAACTCAAGTTTGAAAACACTGGATCGGCATCTCTCATTTGTAATAATCAACTTGTTTTACATATTACTTCTAATTCAATGTTTCATGAAAGGACTAATAACATTTACATAGACTATAATTTCTTTAGAGAAAAGGTCCTCTCAGAAATATCGTCACCAATTTTGTTAACTCAAATAATCAACTAGTTGATGTATTCACTAAGTCTTTGATAGGTCCTCGAATAGATTACATATGTAACAAGTTTGATGCACATCATCATATACTTTAGCTTGAGGGGGAGTGTTATAAATAGAATAATATAAAGTGGTTTACTATGAAGAACGAAGTCTCACATCATGTATATTTCTTTGTAACTCTCTTTCAGTCAGTTATATAATAGAGCTTTTGTTGCATAGTTAAGACACATGGATTTCATCACATACCTCTCGGGTCTTGATATTCGAAAGGGTTCACCGATTGCCAACCTTAACTAATTCGGGATAAAGGTAATATTGAAGTTGATATTTTATTTATGATGAGATGAGTATGTATCAAAATAATAAAGCCCAAAGTCCATATAATACTGTTAAAGATTGCAAGAGTAGTGCAGTAAAAGAGTGAGATCTTGTTGTAAATATTAGGTCTTTTATTATTATTAGTATTTGTTGTATTGGGCCTAGCCCATTAGGTCAAGAATTAGGTTTTTTAGTCTCTATAAATAGAGACATCTTTGTATCAGATTAATACACAATTATAATAATATTTTTCTGATTACTCTTTTCAAGTTGGTATCAGAGCTCTCGATCCTGAGGGCTCTGCTTCCGCGCCTACGAAACCTTTCATTCTTTTTTTTTTTTTTTTCGTCTCTCGCTGCCATCAGCCGCCACAGGAAATTTTTTTCCGGGGACATCTTGGACCGTTCCTCTTATTTTTCCTCTTTACTCAGCACCCAAACAACACCAGATTATTTTTTCCTCACCCTATTCACTGTGTTCATCGTGTTTCAAGAAAAAAAAGCATCTTGTTCATCGCGTTTGACCATTTTCCGACTGACTTTCAACTCTGAACAACCACAGACGGGACCGCCACCTCCGGACAACCTCACGGTGGAAAGCCCAGCTCCGGCCAACGTCGCACGCGCTCTCACGTGCAACTTTTCTCTCGGCACGTGAAGCCCACTCGCAGACCACTCCACCGGCGCGTGGGGGTGGTTCTCGGCGGCGGACCAGTGCAGTTCTTCTCGTCTCCTTGTCTTCTTTCTGGATCTGTGTTGTTTTCTCAAATCAGACATCGTTTGGTATTTTTTCCGTATTTTTTTTTGGCTTGGAGCTTTTCTTTGACCATTTTTTGTGCAGTATGGCCTCTTCTCAAGGGAGTTCCTTTACAAAGTTTTATGATGGTGCATCTTCTAGACCTAAGAGAGATGATTGATTTTGTTCTTATTGTAAAAGAACAGGTTATATCAAGGATTTATGCTTTCGCCTCCATGGAAAGCAAACTGTCTTAGAAAAAATGGCAAGGATGCGTGGTCAAGCGCATTTTCCTTCCTCTGAAATAACTCCTGCACCTAATGACACCCAACCTGCATTTTGTCCAGATGAATTGGAATGGCTCCGAACCATCCTTGATTATCTGAGTAAGCCATCTGATACTAGTGCTTTGGCTATGACTGATATGAGCTCCAAAACTCATTCTTTCCTTTCTTCATGTAGTGATTTTAAACATTCTTGGGTTGTTGATTCTGGTGCTACTAATCATATGGCTTGTTGTGCTGACTCCTTTACTTCTTATCATCCTACCATTGGAACCCATACAATAGCCATAGCTGATGGCTCACATACATTAGTTGCGGGTTCTTGTAACATCAACTTACAGCAGTCCTTACATCTTAAAGATGCTCTTCATGTTCCTAAACTCTCCATGAATCTTCTTTCTATTCATAAAATTACAAAAGATTTAAATTGTACTGTAACCTTCTTCCCTACCCATTGTGTTTTTCAGGATCTCGCCACGGGGAAGACGATTGGTAGTGCTAAAGAGCAAGGTGGGCTGTACTATCTGGTGTCACAATCTCCCGCAAATAAAGTAACAGATCACATCTTCATGTCTCATGGTCAATCAATTGCTGATTTTTTGATTTGGCTTCATCATAAGCGTTTGGGACATCCTCCTTTTAGTTTACTCAAGTCTCTATTTCCATCATTGTTTTTGTCTAAGTCTGTTCAGTCTTTTCATTGTGATGTTTGTGAGTTTGCTAAGCATCATCGTGTGTTTTTTCCTTCTAGTAGTACTAAGAGGGTTGAACCTTTTGATCTTATTCACTCTGATGTTTGGGGTCCTTCTAAAGTCCCTCATGCTTCTGGAAATAGATGGTTTTTTTCTTTTATTGATGATTGCACTCGTGTAACTTGGGTTTACTTAATGCGTGAAAAGTCTGAGGTACCACATCTGTTCTTTCAATTTTATAAAATGGTTGAGACCCAATTTAGTAAAAAAATCAAGAGACTAAGAACAGATAATGGTACTGAATATGTTAATCACAATTTTTCCCAATTTATACGAAATAACGGTATGATTCGTGAACTTACTTGTGTTGACACCCCTCAACAAAATGGGGTTTCTGAAAGAAAAAATCGTCACTTTCTTGAAGTGGCTCGTACATTATTGTTTCAGACACATGTACCTAAATACTATTGGGGAGATGCTATTCTTACTGCAACATTCTTGATCAACCGTTTACCAACTCGGATACTTGACCATGTAAGTCCTATTCACTCTATAACTTCTTTTTTCCCTTCCAACTATGAGTCTTCCTCCACGAGTGTTTAGGAGTGTCGCTTTTGCTCATGTTCATAAACATCATCACAGTAAGTTGGACCCTAGGGCTATTAAATGTGTTTTTCTTGGTTATGTTCCCGATAAGAAGGGCTACAAGTGCTATCACCCTGGTAGTAGGAAATTTTTTGTTTCTATAGATGTTACATTTCAGGAATCTGAGTCCTTTTTCCAAGGTCCTCATCTTCAGGGGGAGAATCCTTCAACAGAAAGCTCATCACCTCCCTTCTTTGAGTCTTCAGTGTCTACTCCTTTACCTGTGTCAGTGTATCCTCCTCTTGTCCCTATTGTTCCTGTTCCTTCTGTGTCTGATCCTCTTGTGAGTGATCCTCCTGTGACTGATCCTTCTGTGACTGATACATCAAGTTCACCAGAGATACGGAAGATTATGACACCTAAGTTGGTATATCAAAGAAGGAAACAACACATTGCCTCAGCAACAACCTCAATCGTCTGAACCACTGGTAAGTCCTAAATATCATATTTCTGATGACTTACCCATTACTACTGATTCTGATGATTTACCAATTGCTCTTAGAAAAGGAAAAAGATCTTGTCCTAAGAAATCTTGTTCCTCCTGTCCCTCTTGTACTCAATACCCTATCTCCAATTTTGTTTCCTCTGCTAATCTTTTTGTGCAGCACAAAAGCTTTGTTTCAGCACTAGACTCTATTGCAATCCCAAAATCAGTACATGAAGCCTTGAAAGATGGGAATTGGGCTCAAGCCATGCAAGAGGAGATGAATGCGTTGGAGAAAAATAAAACATGAGAGGTTATTGATAGACCTAATGGAAAGAAAGCAGTAGGGTGCAGATGGGTTTATGCCCTGAAATATGATTCTGATGGAACTCTTGAGAGATACAAAACTCGATTAGTTGTCAAAGGTTACACTCAAATTTATGGCATTGATTATGAAGAAACATTTGCTCCAGTTGCAAAGATGAATACGGTGAGAGTCTTGTTGTCCCTTGTTGCCCATTACGATTGGGATATAAATCAGTTTGATGTGAAAAATGCTTTCCTCAATGGTGAGTTAGAAGAAGAAGTCTACATGGAAATCCCGTCTGGTTTTGATTCTGTGAAAGGAGAAAATAAAGTTTGTAGATTAAAAAAGGCCTTGTATGGATTGAAGCAGTCACCTCGTGCCTGGTTTGGAAGGTTTACTAAGGTTATGATGACCTTAGGATACAGACAGAGTCAAGGAGATCACACTCTTTTCTTCAAGCATTCCCATAATGGGAAGCTTATTGTGCTCCTTGTATATATTGATGATATTATTATCACAGGTGATGATTTTGTGGAGAAACAGATTCTGCAAACACGGCTTGCCTCTGAGTTTGAAGTCAAAGATCTTGGGAAACTGAGATATTTCCTAGGGATAGAAGTAGCTCATTCAAGGAAAGGAATTTATTCAGTCAGAGAAAATATGTTCTTGATCTTCTCAAAGAAGCAGGAAAGCTCGGGTATAAACCCTCTAATACTCTTATTGAGCAGAATCACAAGATAGGCTATGAAGAGGAGAGTCCTCCAGTTGATAAAGGACAATATCAACGGCTAGTTGAGAAATTGATATATTTGGCTCATACTAGACCAGACCTAGCTTATGTTGTTAGTGTTGTCAGTCAGTTTATGCACGATCCAAAGGAGAAACACATGCAGGTAGTAGAGAGAATTCTTCAGTATCTTAAAGCTACTCCTGGTAAAAGATTGTTATTCCGACGTAATGACAATCTCTCTTTAGAAGTCTACACTGATGCTGATTATGCTGGATCCGTGACTGACCGTCGATCTACCACTGATTATTGCATGTTTCTTTGTGGTAACTTAGTGACATGGAGAAGTAAGAAACAAGATATGGTTGCCAGGTCAAGTGCAGAAGCTGAATTTCGAGCTATGGCTCAAGGCATTTGTGAGTAACTGTGGCTGAAAATTATACTTGATGGTCTCAAAATAAAATGTGAGGGAACTATGAAGCTGCTATGTGACAATAAGTTCGTTATTTGTATAGCTCATAATCCGGTTCAACATGATCGGACTAAACATATTGAGGTCGACCGCCATTTCATCAAAGAGAAACTTGATAGCGGGTTGATTATCACTCTATACATTCCCACTGGGCGTCAATTAGCTGATCTATTGACAAAGGGCCTTCAGACAGATTTCAAGAACTTACTAGCAAGCTGGGAGTGATAAATATTTATTCCTCAGCTTGAGGGGGAGTGTTGTAAATATTAGGTCTTTTATTATTATTAGTATTTGTTGTATTGGGCCAAGCCCATTAGGTCAAGAATTAGGTTTTTTAGTCTCTATAAATAGAGACCTCTTTGTATCAGATTAATACACAATTATAATAATATTTTTCTAATTACTCTTTTCAAGTGATCTAAAGAAAGCTTTGTCAACTGTTTCATACCAAATTTTTAACATGAAATTTAAGACTAGACCATCCACTTTTAAGTTGCATGTCAAATATTTTTTGTTCGAAAAAAAAAAATTAATTTAGGAACATTAAACACAGGAGTGGTTAATGTAATAATCTCATACCGAATAAACCACTTAACTGGTTAATTTTCATAAATTGGATTTTTTTTTTTTGCCAAAATTTCATAAATCATAGCTTTCCCAAACATAAGCACTGCCCCAGCAGTACTGATGTAAAGAATAAATTGAAGGAAAAGAGTCTATAACAAGATTCAAATGAGCACCATTGATCCGGACAATCAGTGTACGAGGAAGGGTTAAATCATCCCAGACATAATCAGCACTGCATGCAGGTCCCAGAACCTCTGGCTCTAATGAACCCTGGAAATTTCTCAAATGATGTGAGGGACAGAAGAATAAAAAGGTGAGCGATCGAGTGAAAATGGAAAACAAATAGAATTGTTATACAACCTTTTGATAATAAGTTATTGATAGACCATGCAAACAATTCTCAATTCGATATGGCAGACTCAGATTTGGTGGCTTACAGAAACTCAAAACAAGAGTAGAACCTTCTTCTACTACGTGAACAGCTGCAAATTGTGTCATTGTGTTGTCTGAAATTGTAACTTCACTAGTCTGTTTTCGGAATTTTAGGAAAAAATGCCCTAGTGAAGCTATACACACTGGCCCAGACCATCCAAATCCAGGCTCATTTGTTTGAATCTGAATATATAGCAAGGAATTGTCACTGGAACTTCTGTGCTTTCTGATGAAATGCTCAAATACACTGAACTCTCTTGTCTTGCTAATTCCTTCCTTCAGTTGAATTGGCATTCTCTGTTTGCTGTCAACGGAGATAACACCTGCCACCTCGTCCTTCACAGACAGCCAAGTTACTTTCAAGTTACTGAAGAAAAATACACACTCACATACACACTTAAACTCGCATGTACTTAAAGCATACCTGAAAATAGCATTGGCGAACAGTGATACATCCTTCAGATTCATTACAAATAACATATCGTGGAACCAAAGTCACCGTTTGTGATGGCACAACAATTTCTCCTGAAGAAGGACCAATAGACACTCCAAGCTTTGTTACAGATTTAATCCCAGATCCTTCTTCTTTCTTAAAGCTTATTTCTGCAAGGCCTGATAAAGAACCCAAGTCTAGTCGTGCGTCAGATGTATGGTCATCCAGCAATTTCAATTGCACTCTTTCAGATCTGGAAACATGGAGTAAGACATTGTAGAAAAACACATAACATATTAACTCCACCAAATCTAGATAGCATTACAAGAAAGCACAAATTTGACATATTAAACCAATAAATGATGGACAGTAACTCATCTTACTTTAAGAACCATGATCTGTTTGACTTTGGAGGCAAACATGTGCCTAGCTCCGATAGAATGTTTGAATTCAAATTGTCTAATTCAATTCTGCATTCGAAGTGCCAACCAATATGTCAAGAATGGACAAAGTAGAGATTAATGTTCCTATTAACAATCTAAAGGTGTAGGAATCACCTGGATAGAGGCCACCTTTTAGTTGCAAGAACATAAATCGGAAAGTCTGTATCATTCTTCATGGAATAGGATGCAAAAATAACAACCTGCATGCAGCTCCACAGATTCACAAGATACTAGAGTAACCAAACCAATCCATATGGAACTTCACAATTAGATATCTATTCTACTCAATGTTAATGAATACAAAGGCTAGCATAATAACCTCCAGCATGCCCCTGTTTCCACGGTACAGTCTCAAAGTTGCAAAAAAATTTCCTTCATCAAAGTCCAAATTTATATCCAGATGTTGGACATCATTGTTCTGCTTCAGTAACTTCTTCACACAATCCCCACTATTTATGGGCTTGGAACTTAAATTAGAAGAACTTAGAGTAACAGTGAAGTATATAACTGCTGGATTGGCATAAAAGTCAACAGTTGAACCATATGATATAGTTGCCTGCTTCCCAATTTTGTCATATCCGACCAGATTCAACTGATCTGCATCACAATTAAAAGTAAAAGTTAATTCAGTGTCAAAAGAAAAACATTCTTCAAAGCATGCATTTCTTTACCTGTTTCACTTAAAAGGACATCTATCTCAGAATGCAATAGATTGGTCATCCGTACAGTAGGAAGAAGATATATTTCTTTCTGCTCTAGCAATGAAACTGTTGAATTCTCGTTTTTTAACACAGCTGCAGACTTTTCATGTGGTGCAATTGGGATATCTCTGGCGATTGTCTGAATGAGAAAATGCATAGTGCCTATACATACACCCTCAGACTTGAGGATGCAATGTGCTGTGCTAAAGGAACATTTAACTGATTTTACAAATAAAGCCTTGCGAACTTTGTAATTTAGTTTTTCAAATATTCCAGATAGACGGACAGCTTTTCCACCTTTAATATAATCCGACCATTCCAATGAAAGAGAATTTTCAGAGTTTACCAAGTCCTCTGTTATTTTTGGTCTAAATGAAAATAAGAAGTTACCTGAAAATTAATCATTAAACCACATCAACACAGTATAAAGGTCAATTGATACAACTGAGTCTCAGAAGAACAGAAAATAATGAATGCTTGAGAAGGAAACATATTTATCCAGGAAAAAAACAAACAAAAACAAAAACTAAGACATAGTAAACAGTATTCAACTTAACCCATTGATGATGAATCTAAAAAAAGAAAAAAACTTTACTCTGTTTGGCCCTGAACTATGCATTTAATTTAAAATGCCCTTAAATGTTTCTTTAATTTAAATGTTAGATATATAATAAAGTGATTTATTATAAGTCTTTACCTAAAAACATAAGCTTTTGGGAGAGTTGATCCTTAACATAGTACCAAAGTGATATGATCCACCATGAGCTATGTCTACGATTCTACTGTATTGAGTTCCATAGAACTCCTGTGTATGTTCTTTACCATGTCCCCCCCCCCCCCCCCCCCCCCCCCCTTTTCCCCCCAAACTCTATTTTTCTCTGAAACACTCGTGTTTTGAGGCTTGTGATAGTGTGAATCTGCTTCCGGTACTCTCACAGGTGGTGGATGTTGGTGGTTGCAGCCAAGACCAGCAAATGGTTGGGAGAGCTCATTGCCGGTTAATAGCTGCATTTGGCTGGAGCTCATGCTAGATTTTCAACAAATTGTTTCCCACTTTGTTTCCTTTCTATCCTGTATTTCAGATTCATTCTTCAAGTTTTATCTTTTTTCTAATTGTTCTTGAAATATTTAGGTTATTTCAGATGTTCTTATGGTTAGGGAATCCCTGTCGAGTTGCCTTTTCTCATTGTTTCTCTCTGCTTGTGTAGCTATTATTCGTTGATTTCCCAATCACATCAGAGTTTGTCTTCCTCTCAGTAATCTATTTCGGTGCTGTGGTGGCTGTCAACAGCCTGTGGTGATTCCAACTGTGCAAGCTAATTGTGATTCTAGGTGTATTTGCTTGTTTCTTTGCTTTGCTGTAATGGGTGTGTGGATTGAAGATTTTGGACAATACTAAGGGCCTTGTCTGTATTATAGGGGTGGTGTGAGACTGATCCACTGTTTTGAGACTAGTAATGAGGACCATTAATGAAAAAGGTTGAAGATGGTTGAATAATATGTTGATAACACCTTCTACTTAGGGAAATAGTTCCAAATTCCTATTTAGGAATTGTGTAAATATTTCAGTTTTTATTTTGATTTGATTTGATTTGGTTTGGTTTCCTGATATTAGTGATTGTAAATCTTTGTATGTAAAATGAACGAGAGTGCTTAGGCATTCCTCAAGCATTTCACAAATTCTCATTTTACATGGTATCAGAGCTAGGTTCATCAAGCCATCAGAAACCCTAATTACCTTCACCTTTTTGCATCCAATCAGTACCATCCGTCGTCTAGGGTGAGACCTATCTTGCTAACAAGGTCCCTGTCAACCCAGAAGCCATTGGTCGGCCACCCTTTAGAGCTACACCACCGAAACCTGCATCACGTGCCACCATGCACGGAAACTTCTATCAACGTATGAGTCTTCTGTCAGCGCACGAATCCCTTGCGCCACCTTGATAGTGTCTATTCTTCATGTCGTCGGTCTCGTCCTGCTCGTCAAAGACTTATCGTCCGGTATTTATGGTTAGCATCCCGACTTTGGTTCATTTTGGCAGTGGGTCATTAGTTTCACTCATTTCTTTTGTACCATCATTTCTTTCTGTGCGTATCCAACCATGTGCCACTTGTCTCAACTGCCTGTATTAGTAGTTAGGGCCTCAAGATCCAGAACCCCTTCTAGTTCTAAAGGTTATCGTTCATCCAGAACGTCAAATCAATCTCATAATGTCTTCTCCAGTAAACCATCTTATTTTGTTTCAGAAATACAATTCCAAGAGTATCTAAAGTCGAAAGCTCAGTCCCCTACTACAACTATTTCTCATGCAGGTAATCCTATGGTTTGTATTCCTCATACAAGTAATAATTCAACATTGTGGATTCTTGATCTAGGTGTCTCTGACCATATAACCAAGAATCGATCATTTTCTTTCTTCTTTTTCTCTACCTGGCCTTTCTAATTGAGTCACTCAAGATTTTAAAGTGACTACCCAAAGTATTGGTCTTGTTTCAACCATGGAATCTATATGATTAAAATAGGTCTTATTTATACTTGGATGTCCTATTAATTTGATTTCCTTAAGTTAGCTTACAAGAATTGTTTAGTAACTTTTAATTTTGATTCTTTTGTCACACAGGATCATGGTACGGGACAAACAATTGGTGTAGGATAGGAGTCATACAGACTTTATTATCTCAAGACAACACCTCATCTGGAGTATGTTACTACTAAATCTCCTAGTTTCCTCCATTAGCGTCTCTGTCATCCTAGTCCTCTCATGGTATTTTGAATAAATATTTGTGTCTGCACATACCCTCAACAAAATGGAGTGGGTGAAACAAAAAATCATCATCTTATTGAAATTGCTCATACAATGTTATAACAACCTAAGATGACTTTGCACTTTTGGGTGATGTTGTCTTCAGTGCTTCCTACTTAATCAATCATATGTCCTCATCTATTCTAAACAATCAAGTTTCATTTTTTATTTTAGAACCCAAACATCCTTTATATACCGTTCCTACTCAAGTGTTTGGATGTACTTGTTTTGTCCATGATTTTTTTCCAAGTCGTGATAAGTTATCACCTCGGGCTATTAAATGTGGACCTCCTTGACTATTTCAGGTTGCAAAAAGGATATCATTATTCACCTGTGACTCGTCAATGGTATACCTGCTAATTTCACCTTCCTCTAAGACATGTCTTCATCTTTTGAGATTTACTTGTTCCCATATTTTGGTCCCCTTGTGTCTCCTTTGCAGGTAACACTTACAAAATCCACAATTATTCAATCTATGCAAGTCCACTGCGTCTCACCTCAACAACCCCTTATTACCTATCAATGTCCTCCAAAGGAGGTCATTCCTATGACTGAGGGGGCAGCCACGGATCCTTGTCAATCATGTTCTATTGCGGACCTAGCCTTTCTCACTTATCCATTTGACCCTAGTGAGTCTATTAGTGATTTTCCTATTGTCATTCGAAAAGGTTTTCAATCCACTCGCAATTCACATCCTATTTATAACTTCTTCAATTTTCCCCGTTTATCTCCATCATATTATGCTTTTGATCTTCCTAGTAATCTGTTAAACTTCCTAAAACTATTGGTGAGGCCCTTTCACACTCTGGTTAGAGACAGATCATGATTGATAAAATGATTACTCTTGAGCACAGTGGTACATGGGACTTGACTTTTCTTCCTCCTAAGGAAAACGATTATTATATGCATATTCTGTCAACGTAAACCCAAATGATCACATCAATCGTCTCAAAGCTTACCTAGTTGTTATGGCCTTGAATACATTGACACATTTTCTATGGTAGCCAAAATGCCTTATATTCGCCTCTTTTACTTGACATGGCAGCTTCCTTCATGATGACCTTGATGAAGAGATTGATATAGAGCAACCATCTGGGTTTGTTTCTTAGGGAGAGTTAAGTTTGGTTTATAAGTTGAAACAATCTCTTTATGGGTTGAAGCAATCCCTCAAGCTTGGTCATACTTATTAATCGCAGATAGCAGCGCATAGCGCCTGACCCTCCAAACTGCTATTGCGCTATAGCGGGTAGCGCTACAATGCTACTGTGCAAAGTGTACCTAAGTGATACACTAAATTGTACTCCACAAATATAAAACTTCAAATATGAAAATGTGACAAAAAAACAAGTTTGAAGGATCTCAAACTCAAACATAAATGATTTCAAACATTAAAATTCAAATCATAAGCAAATTGAAGGAATTAAAGTCTCAAATAATGTAACACAACAAAATAAAGTGGCAAAAATAGTCAAAATTCAAACTGCCACTTAAATGAAATGTCAAAATCAAAGAACTTAAAGGAACTAATAATAATTGAAATCATGAACATCCAAATTTTCATCTTCATTTTCACTTGTATCTAAGTTGTAAATCTCTTCCTTCTACAACGAGAACACTTTTGCGAAAACTACTGTAGCAGTAGCGCCGCGATTCAACCACAATAGCGGCCGCTACACTTCGTCTGACAGTCGCGGGGCGGTCTGTGGCGGCCAGCCGTTGCACTGCAACGCAACTCCACTATAGCGCGCTAAAGCGAGGCTATTCACAAGTATGAGCTTGGTTTGATAAGTTTAGAGTTGTTGTGCATAAGTGTAGGTTGAGACGGATTGTAACTGATCATTCAGTCTTCTATCGACGCTCCATTTGGTCGATGTATTTATCTGATGGTTTATATTCATGATATAGTTATTACAGGGAATGATCATGAAGAAATATCACATTTGAAGGAGATTCTGTTCAGTCACTTCTAGACCAAGACTTGGGCAAGCTACTTTTTTGGTTTTGAGATAGCTCAATCCATGAATGGTATTGTGATTTTACTAAAAAAAGTATGCTTTGGATATATATTATACGAAACCAGTATTCAGACTGCACACCTATTAACATCCAATGGATTTGAAAAAATAACTATCAGCATTGTATCAAAATAAGATAGCATCATTTTAAAATATTGATTTTTCTATCCTTTAATGCCCCCTTCCTTCTCTTTCTTGGTTCCAACACAAATGCTTTCTTGCTTCCAGCAGGCTGTTCCTTGGCATCATTTATGTGGTATATGGCTAATTAGGAAGGAACTTAATCCAAGACTCCATCTTGAATTCTAGTAAAATTAAATGTCTAGAAATCAAGAATAACAATTTGAATAGCAAAGTTAAGAGAAAATCCAGCATAATTAACTAAGACAAAAGAGCTACGAATACTAAGCAGGCACACACACAATCATATTCACCTTTCATGTAGCAAAGCACAATGCATCAAAATAATGATAGAACAATATTTAAAAAATAATGCTAAAATATCTAGGAGTGATAGTGGTGCATCTGAGAAGTAGAGAATAGGAAAGAGGAGAAAAGATGTTTGAAATGAAAAAGAATAGCAAACGATAAAATTACATAGAGATGAAAGCGTATACCAACACTTAAAGACATTAAAGCCCTCTTTACTCCCCCAGAGAAGTTTATAGCGTCAAACATCGCCATGCAATCATCAATTGAATCCCCTGGTTTCAACAACACAGAAGCAAACTCATCCTCCTTTGGCTCAAGTCGCTGGAATTGAAGTTCCATTGAAAACGCAGTTTCATTATGTATTCTGATCAAAGGCGAAACCACAACAAACAAACCAACCTAAAAAAAAATATAATCATTAAGCCTTATTGATGTAGATGAGAAAATTATCTCTATGAATTATATATATATATATATATATATATATATATATATATATATATATGCACACAACTATTTTTATTTTATGATAATTAGTAACACATGATGCAAATCGATACAAAACAAAAACGATACAGATCAAATGTGTGAATCTAAATAGACCATGATGCAACTAAAATTGGCTTGAAGTGTCCGTGTCTGCTTACGTGCATCATTTTGGGCTTTTTAGTTTATTTTTTATTTTTAATAACAATATCATAATTTTGCATTTTTATTTTAATTATTTTCTTATTTTAGGCTTACTTTTTTGCTGATTGATTTGTAATAAGCTATCTTTAAATTAACAACATATAGAAGGGTGTCGAGGACTCAAATTATAGGTTAATACATTTTGAATATTGATTATTGGTTTTGAGAAGAAGGGTTCTCCTTATCAATCTCAAATTCGTTTGTTCAGTCTCTTTTCTATGTGTTTCGACATTAGTTGGTATCCAGAGCTCAGATTGGCTTTCGCTAATGGCTGAACAGAATCATGTTGGGCATGGATGGCAGGTTCACAATGGCTGGGGACATGGAATTGCTCTAGAGACCAAGATGAACACTCGTATCAGAGAGACCTACACGACATAGAAAACAAAGACCTATGACAACGAGTTGAGGAACTAGAACGACAATTTGCAAGATCACAGTTGTCTGTTCAAACTGAAGACAAGATGGAATCCTGAGATGCATCTGATTACGAGGAGAGAGACGTCAATCTCTTTACGGTTTTGAATCAAAAGCGGAATTAAGGAATTTGTTGCAAAGTTCAATCCTCTCTTCCAAATATTGTGAAGATGATCAAGATTCCTGAGGTTAAGGGCAAAACTCATCTGGATGAGTTTATCAATTGGTTGTATACCGTTGAGAAGATCTTTGACATGAAAGATCTAACCGAACACTAGAAGGTCAAATTGGTGGTGATCATATTGAGGAAGCATGCCTCTATTTGGTGGAAGCACGTGAAAATACGTGTTAGGGAGGGAAAATCAAAGATTATGATATGGGATGAGATGAAGAAGTTGCTACGAAAGAAGTTTCTGCCTAATTATTACAGGGAGGAAGCATTTATCAAATATCACAACATAAAGCAGGACGATTTAACAGTTGAACATAAATCAATGAGTTTGACCGCTTGAGGATGTGTTGTGATGTGGTTAAGGAAGATGAACAAACGATTTCTTGATATTTGAAAAGGTTGCGAATTGAGATTTCCGATGTTGTTTAGTTGTATCAATATTGGAGCTATAATGATGTGTGTAGATTGGCTTTTAAAAGTGAAAGGGTAGTGCAAAAGGAAGGAAAACAATCTCAAATTTTAGAGTCAGTTTCCTAAGTCGGTGACAATTGCTAATCCGACACCAATGGTAGCCAAGGAATCCATTTCCAAACTTGTTCTTTCAAGGAAGAACGAAGTAGTAACAAATCTACTAGAGGGGGAGCTATAGCCGAGATGTGCTACAAGTATCAGTGGATTGGGCACTTCGCTACGTATTGTCTAAATGACGAGATTTTGACTCTTATAAAAGCTCCAGCATATGACGGGATCCTTCTCTAATATAAATCCAATGAAGAGCAGCACAATGAGTATCCACTTGTTGAGGCTCCACTTTATGACGAGGTCCATGTCTATGATGAATTTGATGGAGAGCAAGATGATGAGAATCCAATTGTCGATACTCCAGTCTATGACGAGTTCCCTGTCTATGATAAATATGATGGGGAGCAGTACGATGAGAATCCAGAGGCAGATGAAATTCTTTAGTGATTATGGTGAGTCCCTAATTGCCAATAGCGCTTTAAATGATGCTATAGAGAAGATGAATTGTGGCTTAGGCATAACATCTTTCAGACGAAGTGCACTAGAGGAGGCAAGTTGCAACATGATAAAAGAGAGAGGGAGCTGCAAGAATGAAGGCTTTAGATGCAAACTTTAAAATGAACATATAAGATATTGGTTTTCATTATTCACATTGTACTTTCATTGAAAATGAAGTATTGGTGGAAAGTCAATTACTGAAAATCCAAATATCTTAGACAAAGCTAAAGATCAATCCAAAGATGCCATGGGGAATGATCCAAAGACTTTACTTTGCAAGCAAAATTGTGAACTTGGGCACAATCGACATAGCAACCTTGTGCTCCATAGAGATAATGATTTAACTTTTGGTGGAAGTTTAAGTGGAGGTAGTACGCGACAATGGAACTTGATGTTACCTCAGGCAGAATTTGCCTATGATGATTCACAGATACGATCATAAAACCGAACTACAGGCAATAGTCCTTTTGAGATAGTCTATGGGCATAGTCCAGTTACTCTTTTAGAACTCACAACATTTCAAGTCCCTAGGCAGTTTAATTCAAATGCAGATGAATATGTCAAGCGTATCAACGAGTTGCATTCATAAGTTCTACCCTTAATTAGGGAATTTAGTAATATTGTACCAGAAGAGTCGTCACTTGGGTTACCACCTGAAGATGTTGATATCAATGAAGACAAATCAGATTCGAGAGGGAATCTTTTCCTAGTAGGGGAAGATGATGCACCTAGAAGAGTTGCATTCATTACTGTTGACGATTGATGAGTAGGAGAATAACTTGTTTTAAATTTGGTTACTTATGTATTTCGTTAGTTAGATTTTATTTTGGAATTTGAATTTTTATGAAATTATATAATTTTAAGTCATTTTTTATTATGTTTTCAAATATATAGTTCAATACGATTCACGATTCATGACATGAATTGCGATTTAACAACCTAGTTTTATAAAATTATAAAATGTCGGATTATATTTAAATTTGTAATTTAATTTTAATATTTTTAAATAATGTATATTATTATTGATTGTATTTAATTGATTTATTTAATAATTTAATAAAAGGAAATTATTAATATTATATATATATATATACATATATAAATACATACACTCATTTTTAAATATTTTATTTTATTGATTATAATAATTCTATTTATTACTTTTAAAATTTATATTAACCCAATTTCATATTTGCAACAAATATATGTTATAAATGGAAAGCAATTATTTAGGTATAGAACAATGACATTTGCAGATACCTCTGAACTTCTAGAAATGTTAACCACAAACATTGGCCCGGGGAATGTTCTTGAATCTGTTCAATGAAAAATAAAAAAGATAAGGACAGCTTGGTAAAATTTGCATGATCTTAAATATTAAGCCAATGAATAAACCACAAAAGTTAAGAACATGCAACATCCTTGACCACTCAATTCCTTAGCCATGGTTAACAATGTAGAGTAATGAATAAATATGAAATATCTTGTTTACCAATCATTCTCCTTCATGATCAGATAATCGTATTTATATTGTATGTCATAAATGATTCAAGAAGATATAATATGAAAATTGATATTTCACTTAAAGCAACACACTACTTAAGAAATGTAATTTATGTTAGAATATACATACAGGATTTGGGAACAGTGTCCAAAATGCCATCGTTCCTCAACTTTTTTCCCTAAATACCACGCCAACAGTGTTAATTTCCAATATGCCACGTGGGCAAGTTCGCTGGGCATTGTAGCGAACTTGGTTGCAATTAATGTACGTTTTCACCTGTCACGCCACGTGGCAGACATGCAACGAAGTTTGCTGCCCGCCCTAGCGAACTTCATTGCATGTCTGCCATGTGTCATCGTGGCAGGTGGAAACGTGCAGGTGCATTAATTGCAACTAGGTTCGCTACCTGGAGTAGCGAACTTCGTGTCCACCAGGAACGTGACACATCAGCAAACTGAGTTCATTACAGTGCCCAACGAACTTGTCCACGTGCCATATTGAGAATTAACACTGTTGCTGTGGTATTTAGGAAAAAAAGTTAGGGAACAGTGGCATTTTGGTCACTCTTCCCAGTATGTGTTATTTTACTAAGTCGTGTAAATAGGGCCCAAGCCCATATAACTCATTATTATAAATAAAATCCTTGTGTGGTGTGATTTGATACACATTTCCATTAACTTCAAGTTGGTATCCAAGCTCTCGATCTACGATGCTATGCTTCCACGAGACACTAATCCCACTTGGCACATTGCCCAATGGTTGTACATCTTAACAGCAAGTCATCACTGTCATGCATACTACCAGCAGATCTACAACAGTCTATGACCCGTTCCACCGTTATCAGCCACTGTTTGATCGCTGTTCGACCCCACCCCACCGCAGCCAGCAACTTTTTTGGCGACTTCTCCCAACGGACTTCCAGCAATTGAAACCGCCTCCTCACGACAGTTCTTTCTATGCATACGCCATCTCAGTCGAAGGATCGAAGCACTCTCACACACCTGAGGAAGTTTGCGGCTATTCTACCTCTAGCCATAGCACCATAGATGAGCTCGCCTCGCTCCCCTCTATTATGAATTGGCCTCACATGTCAATGGATCCACCCCAATCAATCATGTTATGGCAAGCCAACCGATGATTTGGTCACTTTTCTGGCGTTTCCTCGCAAGTAACCACCCATATTTTAGACGAGGGTCTCTTCCTCTACCGTTTCTGTAAGCTCTAACCAAAATTCTTCTAGACCAACCGCTCTATGCTCCTGTGGGCTCGCTAATATGAATATACCGTTTATTACCACCAAAAAGTTGACTGGGTTAGCTACATACAAACTGTGGTATACCTTTATTAAGATCTGGTTTACTAGTCAAGGATATTTGAATCATCTCATCATGTCACTTGAAGATATTCCCAAGGCCAATAGTCTAAATAAAGAGGGTCGATGGCCAACTTCTAAGCATTCTTTGGCAATCTAATGATTCGGACATCGTTGACCTTTATTTCAAGAGCTACTATAAGGTATGGAAAGAAGCCAAAAATTGCTACGCGAATAGCATCCAACAATTATATTCTATTGTCTCTCATATGATGGAGTTGCGCAAGTCACCAGACACATGGAAAATTATCTTGCCAAGGTTCGAATTTTTATGCAATAGTTTTATGCTTTGTTGCGCCCAACAAGGATCTATTTGAGCACAAGAAGTTGCATTAGTACTTCTTTATGGTCATTGCTCCTTCTAGTCTTCCACGGGAGTTAGATGCGATTCGCCAACAAATTTTGACCATCGTTGATACGCCTTCCCTGTCACAAACATTCCAGCGGCTATTGAACATCTATGATGAGCCTGCATCCATTTTTGCTTCTTCAGACATGCATGCCAATGTCAGATTTTGCTACTCTCGTCTCTTATGCCAATGACTCCAATGGGAACAATGGATGTGGTCGTGGTCATGGGCGCAGACAAAGGCATCAGTGCAATCATTGTCAGAATTTAGGCCATATGAGATAGCAATGTTGGAGAAGCATGGAAAACCACCCTTTGCCAACTTTGCTCAATCGAGACTACATCACCCTTTATCTAACACTCCCAAATTTCTAACAATTTATAAAACATTCTTATAATAAAGAAATTGTCAAAATTCACGTTTTATTTATTTATGATCATAAAAATATTTCGGAGGCTAATCTAAAACTAATTTGAGGAAATGTTACTGCTGCACCTGTACAGGGACAAGTGCAAGGCTAACTCTATTACATTCAAATAAAAAACAAAGACTACGTTTTTATACATAATATTTATGATTAGCTAAAAATTCTGAGTCGTTATCCTGCCCACTACTAGCCCATTCCTTGCAACCTGATTTACTGAAAGTCTAGTCCCCCGAAGGATCATTGCAATCAACAAACACAAACACAAAAGTCAGCAAAGCTGGTAATCCTAATCAAAACATAATTATATAATTCAAAATAATAATCAAATCAAAAATGTAATCACAACAATTTCAATATTCATCATATATATATATATATATATATATATATATATATATATATATATTAAATCTATTTTTATAATTTATCTTTATTAAATTCCTTTAGTGGGAAGAGAACCATGGTAGACCCGGGAAACCCTGTCAGTCTACCCTTTGACCCAGGAAACCCTGTCAGTCACAAATAATCAAATTGGCCATAATCAAAACATATCTTCCTAGTGTGCACACATCTTCCCAAAGTTGCTACTAGTATCCCAGAAAACCCTGCCAAACACCACTTTGGGAAAAACGGATAATATTTGTTCACATCGTATAAATATATCGGAAGCATAAAGCCCAAAGGTCGTGTTCCTCACTTTAGGAGGTACCTTCCCAAAGCTATCCTCCTACTATTAATTTATTTCAAACACACAATTACGAAAAATTCAATCATAATTATTTAATCTTTAAGTATTATCATTTCTAAATGAGTTTCTCAAGGGCATCATAATTTTCCAGAGTACCATAATTCAAACATCTATCATCATAAATTTTCGAATTTATTTAAGGGATATGATGATTCAAATATTCCACATTTATCATAGTAAAACCCAAATCATCATAACTTTCCAATTTATTTAAGGATATAACAATTCAAATCTTCAACATTTATCATAGTAAAACCCAAATCTGATCATCATCATAACTTTCCAAATAATTCAAATATTCCACATTTATAATAGTAAAACCCAAATACGATCATCATCATAACTTCCCAAATAATTCAAATATTCCACATTTATAATAGTAAAACTCAAATCCAATCATCGTCATTCAAATAATCTCATCACATCAATTATCATAGTTATTCAAATAATTCAATCATATAAATATTCAAATTCAATCATAAAACACATATTTGAAAAGTTTTTCTTAAAGAGTACCATAATTTCCAGAAATATTCAATAAGATCCATTATACATAATCAATTCTCATATCATAATCATAATTTCCAAATTTATTCAATAAGATCCATATATTGCACAAAAATCAATTTTTATATCATATATTGCACATAATCATAATTTCCAAAATAATAAAGTTTTCCAAAAATTATTATAATTATAGTATGTAGTAATTTAAATAAAAATTACCTAAAAAGTATTGTTCATACAAAATTAACCTAAGAACACCTAGGAATTAGGATTACCTGGTCTCCGTGTTTGCTAACCCTAAAAGAAATAGTGATTTGAGTAGAGAAGCGGTTGGTAACCAAAAGAAAATAATGATTTGAGCAGAGAAGCGATTGATAACCAAAGGAAAATAATAAAATAAAAATAAATAAAATAAAATAAAATTTTGAAGTAAGAAGAGAGAGTAGCAGAGGAGAAGAGAAATACTGAAGATTGGTTAGGGTTACGCTAAACCTCTATTTATAGCTGGAGATATGGGCTTTATCATATCTAATCCAATCAAATAAAAATTGTTAACTCATCCTAATCTAATCACATTACCAATCAAATATTAATGCATAAATGATCAATCAATTAATAATTCAATTAATCGCAATTTATCATTAGTCCTAATAATATATATATACATTATTATTATTACTACTAATTTGTAATTTATTATTATTACTACTAATTTGTAATTTATTATTATTATTAATATATTATTATTGTAAATTACTATTATTTTTCTGGGATTTTACACTTTACTTCCTCCGTGACTATTTTAGTGCAAAATATGAGACTTTCCTCCGACACAAGTCCGCTATGGACACCGGTAATCTTGCTACTTATTATTCTCAACTGTCTCTTGAGCTTTGGATAATTGACTATGGTGTTTCTTATCACCACCGAGGTAATAGGGATCTTCTTACTTCTCTTACCTATTTGATAATTTGCTTTATCCTTATCTATGGCACCAAGCGAATTGTTTGTGATATCAGACAAGCCAACCATATTCCTCCTTACCTTTGAGTTTTGTGCTTTGTGTCTCTGGCTTCCCTTTTAATTCCAAATTTATTAGTCAACTAGCTCGTCCTCTTTCGTGCTCCATTAGATTAACTAAAATTTTGCTTTTGTGCAGGATCCGAGTATGGGAAGGACAATTGGAGTAGGACGTGTCATGAGATATCTACCATCTTGCTACGCCTAGCTCCCCAGTGGCATGTTCCATCACAAACTCTCTAGAGCTTATTTATAGTCGTCTTGGACATCCAAGCTCCAGCGGGGAAAACACACGTTCTTCCTTCACGAGTCAGGTCAATAAATGAGCTAATACTCGCTTTTCTGTTGTTCATTCCGAAATATAGGGTTCAAGTCAAATCGTGTCTATATTAGGTTTTTAATATTGTCACTTGGAAGGCTCGAAACAACTTTAGGAGAGAGGAAAAGAAATCAAGAATTGTTATTTCTTTAGACAAGGAGCCATAGTAACAAAATTTATCTTTAAACAATTTTACTCTAGAGCATATTAGGTAATCTTGGTTTACATAGGCCAGCCCAGCTGATAAAAAATTATTTAACGAAAATGCATGGACAATATAGTAGTTAAGAAAGACCTTCTCTTGACATTATTCGGGTTCTCCAAGCAAAAGTTTGTGTTTGTGAAAGTAAGAGATGAATAGAAGAAGTTGCAAGCGAACCAAAATCAGCAAGTTGGATAGAAATAGAAGTTGCAGCTTCTGAATCTCGATTTTTAAAGTCAGATAGCCTCCTGTCACAAAACAAACACAAATTCCCAATCATTGAAAAATAGGTATCCAATATTAACCATTAAAATTTTGATATCCAACAACAAATATGAACGAACAATAACTTAATTACATGCCTCAAGTTCTCAAAATAGAAGAGAGCAGGATAGGAAAGAGAAAAGGGAAAGATGAGATCCTTTGGAAACCTTCCCACAACATCATACAAGCACAAAATCTGAACACAAGTATCAAGACCTACCATCCAACAATATAATATCAACCTGGATGAGGCAAAAATCAAGATCTAGGATGAAATAGTCAAATTTAGAATCAAAATGATTGTGAAATATTATTTACAAATGTCATGAACCAACTATCCCAAAAAATTTAAACTGATAGATGAAAACAGATAAATGATCTTATGTTATATCTCTAACATACCCCTTAACACAAGAGCCCTTTGGGCTCGAAGCGATGATAATGCACAAGCCCCACCTTCCTTGTGCTAAAATTCAATTTTATTAGAAGAATGGAGACGACAAGGATCGAACTCCAAATCACTTGACCAAAGAGGCTCTCATACCATGTCATAAATCAACCATCCCAAAAGCTTTAACCATTAGGTGAAGACACATGAGTAGTTTTATTTTATATCTCTAAAAAATAACAACAAAGAATAATTAATCAGGAATACACACGCTATGGATGAAAATGGAAATCAAATTAGTCTGCGAATAAAAGTTCTTTTGTGTGCCAAAAAGCTTACACTTTCCATAATAAGAACTATATCATGTACACTCTCCATAAGTAAACTTGTTTGATATTTTATAACACATTATGTACATGACAGTGCATGATAAACTGCATACCTTAATAAAACGGAGGCAGACTGTTTTCTGGGTATTGTTACCCCTTGCTGATTGAAATGAAAAAGAAGATTTAAGCCTGACTGATTCTCCACCTGCCATCTAGCAATTATTATTAGTTGATTGTATTGACACCAATCGCATCATCAATTTGGTGGTGCTTAAAAATCAGGATATTTGACTTAAGGTATGCAAGACATAGACAAAGAGAAGCTCAAATAAGAAATTGTGTGTTAAGTAAAAATGGAAAATGAGAGAAGAAACATCAAGCAAGGTTCAATTTTTAAAAAAGAGAACCTTGCAGCAGTTAGCCAGAATCATGGAGCTTCGCAGTGAATAAGGACCAGAAAGGTTCAATTTCCCAATCATAAAGAGAAGCACATCCAACGAATTCTCACTTAGGGATACATCCAGCTGCCCAGACGATCAAGAAAGTTTAGAAAATAGTGATAGAAAGTCCAAATGAAAGTAAAAAAAAACCATAAAATCAAATATGACTAACAACCTCTTTAATTCTGCAGAAGAAATTAACAGGAACAGCACGAGATGCATATTCTGAAAGCTGGACTTGAACATTACATCGGTAAAAAGAGCAAATTTCAACAGGATGGAGAAACTCTCCCCTAAAATAAAATAAAAAATATAAAAAAAAAAAAAAAAAATCAATAATGTAGTTCAAATAAAATGTGATTGGTAAAAAGGAAATGTACAACTCAGATGGGAATTTAGACAAACCATAAATTCCTTTGAGCATCAAAATAATGTAGTACTGCACTTGATGTGCTTATGACCCGGGATTTTGTAGCTAAACTTTGTATGATAAGTTGTGTATTGTTGACGAATAACCGAATGAGAGGGAAGAGATCTTCTGTATCCGAAAGCTCATGAACAATATTCAGAGAAATTTTCTCAATTTTAATATCAATACACGGAATTTTTCCACACTGCCAAGAAGTACTTTCTTCATTAGCATGCAAACTAGTTTGCGGTGCCATTCTCGGGTAGCTAGCTGTCTCTGAAACATCATAAGGAACAGAAAGATCATTAAAAACTTTGAACTTGATTGGATTCCCCGGCTTCCTGACAAATTCTGGAGCACCATCAGCAAAAGCAATAGCACAGTTATTCTTTTGGTTCAAAAGGTAGAAAGTTCTCTTCACTGATTGATTGCAAGCCTCCCAGTCAGTAACTCCTTCATAATTTTCACTCTCAAGAGGATAGACTCGCCAGAGTGCACATCCTCCATCATTAGTACAGGAGACGTCAACAAAACATGATCCTGGCCGAAAATTTAATCTCAATGGCACACCCATCTCATTCCTAGCAAACAATGATACCAAAGAAAACCACAAAACTGTAGACTTCCATCTCCTTTGGATGCAGTGTTTGACCTGCAGAAAAGCTTTAGTTAATACATTTGCTACATGCACATCATGAAACCACAAAAACTAAGGACAACCAACATTTCCAATCAGAGAATTAAGATGAAAGGAAAATTTAGCTCGAAAATGAAGCAGTGAAAGATAAAAGACAACTATACCGTATTCGACAAGCATAAACCTGAGCATCCAACCACTGAAGTTTGCCAAAGCATCTCTCAATTGAAATAGAAGATTTCATAGAATACATATTTAAAATCATATTCACGAACATATACATAAAAATCACACCGAGCACAACAACAAGCACCATTACTGACTTAATAAGCAACTAATGAAGATATTCTAAACAACAGTCCTAGAGAACTACAAACCCCATTGCAATATTGTGTTTCAAATTTCCTCAACTTCAACTAACAGTAAATAAAGAATAAAAATTGCAATACTTCCTTACATCCCACAGAAATTGTTCACACACAATACATAAAAGAGGTCAGACCTCCTCATGGAGCATTATCTTTCACTAACTACCCTTCATAAAACATTAACTGACTTTCTTCTGAACTGAGGAGAAATTTATCCTCTATTACAACATAGTAATTGTCCTATACTGTTCACAAATCATAAACTACCCATAACTGCCTACAGCTAACATAACACATTATTACAATACAGTAACTACACATTATTCCTTTTTCCAGCTTACGAAATTTGTCAACTTTCTAAACATGGGAAAGCAACTTACTCACCTCAAGGGTATATTTAACCTTTATAGGGGTAACTTGGGTGTACCTCCTAAAAACAAAATCTGAAGTTCTGGCAACCTTTAAAAACTTTCACATGCTTATTAGAAACCAATTTCAAACTAATATTCAAATTCTGAGGTCCGATAATGCTAAAGACTATTTCCACCATGACCTTATCTACTATCTCCATACACATGGCATAATCCATCAAAGCTCTCGTGTTAACACACCCCAACAGAATGACCTTGCAGAAAGAAACACTAGACATATCCTAGAAGTGGCTAGAGCTCTCATCATATCATCCAATTCTCCCAAGCAATTTTGGGGTGAAGTCATCCTCACTGCCACATACCTTACTATTAGAGAATAGTATAAACCATTAAAAAGGCCCTCATCCAACAGCTTAAGCTTTTGGGTTGAATTGGTTCTTTACATGGTATTAGAGCCCTATATATATATATATATATATATATATATATATATATATATAAAACTATTGATGGACCTTCACTACCAACTTGAGTTGTTGAGTTGAAATGGTTGTTTATCATGGTACTAAAGCCTCGGTGACCACGGGGTTACGAGTTCAATTCTCACAGCCCCCCACTTTTTAGTGGAAATAAGTCAACACAAGTTAGAACCAAAAAATTGGGCCAAAGCAATATCCACGCTTGAAGTCCAAGGGACTCTTACGTTAGAGGGTGTGTTAGAGAAATATAATATATACATAATATTAAAATCATTGATTGGATCTTTACTTACTAGCTTGATCTGTTAGATGATATGGTTGTATAACAAGCAATAAATTTGGTTAAGACAGAAGACAACTATACTGTATTCCACAAGCAAAAGCCTAAGCATCCAACCACTGAAGTTTGCCAAAGCATCCTCTTAATTGAACTAGAAGAATTCATAGAACACAAATTTCAAGTCATATTCATATCTTATACATAAAAATCACACCAAGCACAACTAGCAGCATTATTGACTTAATAAGTGGCCAATGAAGATATTCTAAACAACAGTTCAAGAACAATAAACCTCAGTGCAATGTTACATTGTGTTCCTGTTTTCCTCAACTTCAATTAACAGTAAATAAAGAATAAATTCTGCAAGACTTCCTTACATTCCACAAAAAATTGTTCGCGTACAATACATACAAGAGGTTAGATCTCTCCAAGGAGCACTCTCCTTCACTAACTTCCCTTACATAAAACATTAACTGACTTTTTTCCTAACTGAGAAATAATTTATCTGCTTATTACAGTATAGTAACTGTCCTAAACTGCCCACAAATCATAAACTACTCATAACTGCCTACAACTAACATAACACATTATTACAATATAGTAACTACACATTATTCCTTCTAGTACAGACTTTGAAAGGTAGTTTTCTTGCACATATCTTGTTAAGTCTCTAAAAATACCTTTTTTTAAAAACAGATAATCAAGAGTTCGACAAGGTCTTCAAGTATTGATTACTAAAAGGAGAGAGAGATCAGCAAAGTTTGCAGCAATTGCAGATAGAGTCAATGATTGAACAAAGACTCCCAAAAAATAAAATAAAATAGAAAGGCAGATAAGCTGGACTTATTTCATACCCTGAAAAGAGCCCTTTCTCCTACAAGAGAATAATGAATGACACCGCCAATACTGAAAGTCTTTTCTTCTCCTTCAACAGTAAAATACATGTGTTGGTTGACATCTTGAATAGCAACAATTGCCCCTACACGAGATCATGGCTAATTACAACAGCAATTTTCCAAAAGATTATAAACAGATAACATAAAGCTTGAGTCTGAGTACCATCAGGAATCATTGCTTCCAAACTATTGTCAACTTCATGCCTAGTAGAACAATGGTTTCTCTCCAATTCTCTTACTGTATTCTGACTGGATATCCCAGAGAGTGAGGAGGCCATTGACAAAATTGTCTGGCATATTTGGATAAATGAAACAAACGTAACATACCTTTAGTAGCAGTACATGCTAGAAAGAAAAATTAATAATACAAGATTGCAAAATTTAATTTTACAATAACAGCAGCAGGTACAATTACTGACAAAACATTATAATTAGTAGGAAAGTTCACCTGAATTTCAGATACAGAAAGTGTTATATCAAAACCTGAAAGAGAACCAATGCCAAACCAACACCGAGACAAATGCAAAGAACCATTATCTGGCCTTTCTAGTGACATGAAAGCTCTTAATGCTTTCAAAATTTGGTTCCGATGACTTAACTGGAGAGGAACAGGCTCTTTTGAACTACTTGCATCACTAACTGATTTCAATTCACCATAGTTCTGAAATCCTGAAAAAGGATCTGCAGATGCAAGGTGAGATGACAAATCTTTTGATGTGACAGAAGAAAAATGAGGAATTGATGTTTCATCATCCACTCTCTCATGAATAATTTGAGAAAGGATTGACAGACGAGAAAGGTCAACTGTTAATTTTCTCCCAATAGTTGCCAATTCAAATTTCAGATGGATATCAACTTCCAGTACAATTTCTCGGATACCACCTGCAGTAATGAATTGCATATTTAACAAAAAATTTCCCATTTACACTGCAAAACTAGAGAAGACGTTAATTACCAGATTCGTTTTCAAGTGCTAAAACAAGAGAAAAGTAAGACAAAGATAAGTCAAATGCATCCGGCAATCCACTTTCAGCTTGTTGAGATGTGCTAACAGTCCCTTGATCAATCTCATCATCAAGATCATCGCTCTCTTTGTCATGATGTGCCTTCCTGATACCTTTATTAGGTTGCTGTGCATGAGAAGTGAGATTCCCAATATAGTGAAGATATGAAGAATAGTTATCAATGGCCATTGCCAAAGATGCTGTTTCAAGAACAATTAGACCACCCTGCCCAATAATATTTATAATTTATTAGGACAAGATGTAAATTTTAAATCTTGAGATCTTAGCATTAACAAAAAACAGTTTCATCTGTAAAATAGATAAACTCCTTGAGATTCAATTTGTAATAGAAGGATATAGATGCAGGAACATGCCCGAGAGATTATATGCCCTCACTAGATCTTCAAATTATTACCTGGATCTCCCAGGATATCAAACGAAACTCTCCACCGATAGAAAGCAATGCCTGAAGCTTATTTGATTTATGTGCTTGAACCAGATCACTCTTCATTGAGTATCTTCCTATGAAGATATTAGTCACTGCAACATTTATTAGTAACCAGCGACTTGCTAAAGCTGGCGCACTGGTATTTGTAGGAGACCCCATTTTTTTAACTAAGCAGAGAGATTGATTATTTGATCTTTCAGAAACTGTCAAATTGGTTTCTCGTACCAAGTAAGATATATTACCATCAGAATTAAAACTACCAATAGTTTTGCTCTCATTTCCCAAAGATGAAGTATTCTGATCCAGACCCAAACATAAAGTAAATGCGAAACTAGAAAGAGATATTTCATGTAAACAATTAACAGAGCGCAATACAAGATTTTCAAGTACAACATGATCATTGCTGTTTCCAATTGAGTTCTGATATTCAAAAACAAAAGACATGACTTCTGATAAATCAGTGAGGAGATCCATTTTCCCTTCTTCACAAGATATTACAGTAGTTGCCTGCTGAAAAGAAATCCAAATTCCAAAGTCAGGAAACTTTTGCTCAGCCAATTTGTTGCTGGTTAAAAAGTCAAACTTTCTGGTATAACTTTCCAAATTACTACTCGTCCTAGAATTATGAAGAATGACATCCATCGACTTAAATCTGCAGGTCCCATTAATAAAAAAAGGGCAGATATTATTTGCCAGTAAAGCCCCTCGTATAGTGGCCTCACTGCTATCAGGTCCTGCAAACAATGCCTCTTGTTTCATAATTTCAGGACGTATGCAATCAACATCTTCAAAGCTACTGAACAGATAAGATACCACAGAAGATAAACTTGCAACTGCCTGTCAATAGGGAAAAAGATCCTTTAGTCATGACTTGGCAACATGCATATATAAATTAGTACAGAAATGTGTTTATTAAATATACTCTTGCACATCAAAGCAAAAGGAAAGCAAAATAACCACGTAGTTTAAAAAATTCCACCAGTACTACCTCAATGTTTGAATAAAGCGAATTTTTCTTTTGATGTATCCACTTGAATATAAAGTAATATGCTGTGTATTAATCAGATACAAAGAGTTACAATATATAGAGACCCTAATGGGCTTAAGTGAGAAGCCCAGAACTAATCCAAAGGAATAATATTTACAGATAGGAAGTAATCTAATCATATCTAATTGTATCTAATCATATCTATTCTAACACTCCCCCTCAAGCTGGTGCGTATATATTGTGAGCACCAAGCTTGCTACAAATGAATTCAACCCGAGGACCTCTAAGAGCTTTAGTGAAGACATCCGCTAGTTGATCATTAGAGTTGACAAAAGCTATCTTGATTTCTCCTGACTGAATCCTTTCTCAAATGAAGTGACAATCAATCTCTATATGTTTGGTTCTCTCATGAAATACAGGATTAGAGGATATATGTAGCGCAGCTTGATTATCACAAATGAGTGTCATGGGTTGTTTCTGTTCACAAAGACGAAGCTCCTGAATCAACTGCTTTAACCGGATTAACTCACATGTAGTAATTGCCATTGCACGATATTCAGCTTCTGCACTAGATCGAGCAACAACAGGTTGTTTCTTGCTCTTCCAAGAAATTAAGTTTCCACCAAAGAAAACACAATAGCCAAAAGTAGAGCGCCTGTCTGAGGGTGATCCTGCCCAATCAGCATCTGAATAACCACAAATTTCTGTATTTCCCTGATCTGAATACAACAAACTTTTTCCTGATGCTCCTTTGATGTATCGGAGGATCCTCACAGCAGCATCCCAGTGAGAATCACAAGGGGAATCAAGGAACTGACTAACCGTACTAACAGCGAAAGAAATGTCTGGCCTAGTCACCGTAAGATAATTGAGCTTCCCAATTAGCCTCCGATAACGACCAGGATCAGATAACAGCTCCCCCTGTCCGGGCAATAACTTGACATTGGGATCCATGGGTGTATCAATTGGTTTACACCCCAACATACCAGTCTCTTCTAGGATATCCAAGGCATACTTCCTTTGACAGATAAAAATGCCCTGTCTATATTGTGCTACCTCAATTCCCAAGAAGTAACGCAGCTTCCCGAGGTCCTTTGTTTGAAATTGACTGAATAAATACTGTTTTAACTGACGAATTCCAGCTTGATCACTCCCGGTGAGGATGATGTCATCAACATAGACTAACAAATAGATGCACTTACCAGGAGATGTGATCGTATAAAATACAGAATGGTCACCTTTACTGCGAATTAAGCCAAACGCCTAAACAGCAGAACTGAAGCGACTGAACCATGCCCGAGGAGACTGCTTGAGACCATATAAGAATTTTCGAAGACGACACACCTTCCCAGACTCCCCCTGAGCAACAAAACCAGGTGGTTGCTCCATATAAACTTCTTCTTGTAAATCACCATGAAGAAAGGCATTTTTTATGTCAAGTTGAAGGAGTGGCCAGTGACGAACAGCAGCAAGAGCAAGAAATAGGCGAACTGACGCCATCTTAGCGACCGGAGAGAATGTATCGCTATAATCAAGGCCAAAGATTTGAGTAAAACCCTTTGCAACTAGGCGTGCCTTGAGTCGATCAACATGGCCATCAGGTCCAACTTTCACAGTAAAAACCCAGCGACAACCAACGATAGACTTCTCTGGAGGAGCAGAAACAAGGTCCCAAGTGCCATTGGAATGAAGTGCAGTCATCTCATCAAACATCGCTTGGCGCCACCCTGGATGGGAAAGTGCTTCACCTGCGGTCTTAGGAATAGAAACAGAAGAAAGACTAGAAACAAAGGTGAAATGAGGTGGAGAAAGACGGTCATAGCTCAAAAAGGTATAAAGAGGATAAGGGTTACGAGTAGTACGTGTACCTTTTCTTTGAGCAATGGGAAGAGCCTCTGGTGAAGGAGCCGGAGTAGAAGAATCAACAGCAGTGGGCAATGCGTCAGCAAGAGTCGAGTCGATAGGAGGCACAGTTTTGCGACGCTGATAGGTGAGAAGTAGACGGTCCTCAGGTATAGAAGCTATAGGTTGCTCATCTGGAATAGAAGCACCTGCAGCTGGAAAAGACAAGTTAAGAAAAGGAACAGGAAGAACATGATCAACCTGTGACAATTGAGATGGGATAGAATTAAAGGGTTGTTGATCAAGAAAGGTGACATCAGCGGAAACTAAGTAACGCTTAAGATCGGGAGAGTAACAACGATAACCTTTTTGAAGACGAGAATAACCAAGAAAAATGCATTTAACGGCTTTGGATGTTAACTTGTCCATGCCAGGAGTGAGATCATGAACAAAACAGGTACAACCAAAGACATGTGGGGATAGAGGATAGAGAGGAACATCTGGAAGCAATAAGTTATAAAGAATGTCATTATTAAGCACAGATGAAGGCATACGGTTGATGAGAAAACAAGAAGCAAGGACTGCATCGGCCCAGAAGTGAAGAGGAACATGCATGTGAATAAGAAGAGTTCGTGCAGTCTCAATGAGATGTCTATTCTTATGTTCAGCTACTCCATTTTGTTGTGGAGTGTGAGGACAAATAGTTTGGTGTAGAGTACCCTGTGTGGCTAAGAAATTAGAAAAGTCAACAGAAACAAATTCCTTAGCATTATCACTACGTAAAATACGAATAGAAGCACCAAATTGAGTATGAATTTCAACAGAGAATCTTTGATAAATAGAAAATAACTCAGAACGGTTTTTCATTAAATAAATCCAAGTACAACGGGAAAAATCATCAATAAAGGTAACAAAATACCGAAAACCTAAAACAGACACACTACGACTAGGACCCTAAATATCTGAATGAATAATTGAAAAAGGAGCATCAGCTCGTTTATTGACTCGATGAGCAAAGGAGGAGCGTATGTGCTTTCCTTGCTGACATGACTGGCAATCTAAAGTCTGAAGACCGGATAAAAGAGGAACCATCTTATGTAATTTTCAAAAACTAGGATGCCCGAGGCGACTGTGGATGAGTTGTGGAGATTCTGTGAGAGAACAAGCAACGGAAGGACTCGGCACAACCAGGTAGAACAGACCCCGTGACTCACGGCCCACTCCAATCGTCTTCCCCGTACCCGGGTCTTGCACAGAAACAGAAAGGTTTGAAAAGGTGACAATACAGTTAAGAGAGTTGATCAATTTACTAACAGAAATTAAATTATAAGGGATGTTAGGAATGTAATAGATAGATTTGTCCAATCCCATGAACAGAGGCCTTAGTGCCATCACCAAGAGTAAAAGAGGGTAAATTATCAGAATATGTAAGGGAAGAAAAGAGTTCCTTATTACCACAGAGGTGATGAGTAGCACCTGAGTCAAATATCCAAGGACCAAGTGATGCAGAATGAGAAACACAAGGAACGGGATTACCAGTTTCTGAAGCAGAGGCCTGAGACTGAGGAGAGGCCTTCCTGAGAAGGGTCTGGAGTGCTGCATAGTCTTCAGAGGATAGAGAGACTGTACCATTTGAAGCAGTATCCGATTGAGCTATATTAGCAGCATGAGAAGGTCGCAAGTGAGGATACTTTATGTAGCAACGTTCCTCATAATGACCAAGTTGCTGACAATAATGACAACGAGGTCGCTGACCACGTCCTCCTGGGCCACGTCCTCCCTGGCCCCTACCACGACCACGTCCACCTCCAATGTTCCCGCGAAAGTCAGTACGGGAAACTAGAGCAGTGGAATCACCAACAGCAGATTTCTTATTAAGATTCAGAAGACGTTGATACGTCATTGATAGATCAGGATCCCCACTAGTCAAGATAGTATCCCGGACATTATCATATTCTTCGGGGAGACCAGACAGTGTGGCAACTATAAAGAGACGTTCCACCTGTTTCCGATATGCAGAAGCATCAGTAGGGTAAGGCAACATATCCAAATATGCCTGCATCAAAGATCGACCTTTGCCAACATATGTCTCCATCTGAATGTCGGATGATTTGCTCAGTTCCATAAACTGAGAATGATGAAATAGAGCTGCTGAACATCATTAGTGTGGAGATTTTTTGCTTCCTCCCACACTTCAGTGCAAGTCTGAAAAGAATAGAAGATGTCCAAGACGACTGGATCAATAGACTGCCAAAGGATACTCAGAAGCTGGTTGTCAATCTTTTCCCAATCAGATTTTTCCTCCTTAGGAACATCAGTAGACTTAGTCGTGAGATGGTTCCCATGTCCCTGTCCAAAGAACCAAACTCGAACAGAGGTGGCCCAGTTCTTGTAATTAACATAACCCTTCAACTTTGAAGAGGTAATGGACCCAACATTGGTGGAGATGATATTGGGAGAACTTTTGACAGGAGGAGGTGGAGAACTGACCTCCGAATGAACAGGAGAAGTTGTTGTCATTATATTAAATCACAAAGATATAAACCGAGTAAATAGGAACGAACCTGATCACTGATCAAGAAGAGGCGCGCACAAAAAGTCAGACCCACAGAGAACCAACCACAAATCAGGAAAGAGGAGGAGGAGGCGAGCTTCTCTGTCCAAGACCGACCGGAAAAAGCTGCCAGAACAATGCACACGCACGGGCAGAAGGTAGCGCGTGAGGCCCACGCGCAGAGGAGTTGGACGGCGCGTGACGACTGCGATGGTGGCCAGACTTCCACAGACTTGGTCGCCAGGAGGAGACGATCTTGATCGCGTGCGGTCCAGGCTGAAAACTCGCCGGAAAACTTCTCCAGCGGCCTGAACAGTGACGGACGGTGGTTTTGGTGGCCGTCGGAGGTGCTAACGCGTTCGGGAATTACTCAGAAGGGGTTTACAGCCCTTGATGGCTTGCCGGAAGGACGCACGGCAAAGAAAAGAGGACTCCTAAGCAATGGGCTTAGGTTTTAAAGCGAAAACAAGTTTTTAAGCGGAAACGAGGATCCCGAGAACAAAAGAGCTCTGGTACCACCTTGAATATAAAATAATATGTTGTGTATTAATCTGATACAAAGAGTTACAATATATAGAGACCCTAATGGGCTTAAATGAGAAGCCCAGAACTAATCCAAAGGAATAATATTTACAGATAGGAAGTAATCTAATCATATCTAATCATATCTAATCGTATCTAATCATATCTATTCTAACATATCCCTTTAAAATTCCAAAACACCTTCTAAAGCTATGATGCACAGATAGAAGTACCATTGTACCAGCATTGGTTGCGACATCGGTATGACAAAGGAATATGAAATTTACTTAAAAATAAGAACATGGCAACATACTACATAACATGCATAGCAAAAATTCTATATATCATCTCATAAAACATAGAAGCCATCAGAAAATCATCATAAATAAATAAAAATAGTTAGGGCCTCCAAATTTAAGGGGTTAAATCAAGAAAAAAGAGTTTTTAATTCAGCATTGGGCATTATAAACATTATAGAAAACTAACATGTATCAAATTCTTATGATATCCCACTTGTAGCGGCACAAAAATATTCATAAATAAAAACTGAAAATTATAGAAGGCTAGAAGTACATGATGGTGTTTGCGGAGTATTCAATACAGACAAGTATCCAACATCAGTACGAAAGACATTTTATAGTATCTGCGGTTCCTTGCTTTATAGTCCAGTCTGTTAATGTTGACATTTGTACATGTACTTAATAGGATTAATACATGTCATGGACCAACACCCGTAAAAGCTTAAGTTGTTTAGTGAAGGCTCATGAATGATTTTATATCTAACAATACTATTAATACATTGCAGTATAATATGCAATATCAAGAAACAAATATCCAAAAACCTCAAGCTATTAAGTGAAGCCCAAGAATGTTTTTATATCTCTAACACACTGTTATTAGCAATACCCCAATTAGGAAGGTGAATGTGAAAAGAAAAGGTTGGGCCCAATGATGTAGCTGGATCTGGCCATGTTTGTAATAGTAGTTAGAGTAATATTATATTAATAGATAATGTTACATATATTAGATAAAGTTCCCTATTATTAATCAATATTGTTAGATATAGTAGATAGAGTTATTTGATATTTGTTGAATTTATTGGGATTTAGTCATAGATGAAGAAGAAGGGAAAAGACTCAATAATATTTTATACTGATGTGATTACAATAGACGAAGCACTATCCCAATTTATACTAAATAAGGAAACCCTAAAGTAAGGAAACAAATCATGAAATATAAGGAAATAAAGAAAATAATCCTAATAGATCATACATTAAACTATATTAAGATATAGCGTTAATGTTATACGATATCTTCTAGATACTCTTAAGACTCACTCCCCCACCACGAGCGCAGTGACAGAGCGTGACGTCATTGCTCCGCCTTGGACCACCATGGTTGTGGTCACTTAGCCGTCCTAAGTCTAGATCTGTCCTCACCTCCTTGATCACACATTGTTCGGATTGTGAGTCTTTGATTTCGCCACAAAAATCAATTCTTTTTGGTTCACCCAAGTCTCTTTTGCTTAAACTGACGAGTCTTTGATTCATCGTTGTTTGGGACATCCAGAGACTCCGTGGTAATTACACTCTCTTTTTGTGCTTCATTTTCCTTTTTCATCCATGGGACAATGGTGTGCCCATTGTAAAGGGTCTGGACACACAAAAGACATGCGTTTTCGCCTTCATGGGAAGTAACAGGTTCCTGAGAAGCTTGGTAAAGCACCCCATATGAGCCTATTCGGCTAGGAGAGTTGGAGCAACTTAAGGTCATTGCTTATGTTCTTAGTAAGCCTCATGAAACTTTTGTTTGGCTATGTTTGGTAAGGACACACTCTACATCTCTTCTTACTTCTTGCACTTATTTGAAAAATTCATGGATTATGGATTCAGATGGAACTAATCATATAACTTGTCTAGCTGAGTCGTTTCTTTCTTATCACCCTACTGTTGGTAGTATATAGTCGTAGCTGATGGATCCCCCAAATCAGTTGTGAGTTCTAGCAACATTCAAATTCAACCCTCATTGCTTCTGAAAAATAATCTTCATGTTCCACAACTCTCCACCAATCTTATCTTCACTAATAAGCTTAGAACTGACTTCAATTGTTTTATCACATTTTTTCCTACTCATTGTGTTATTCAGGATCTCACTAATGCTTGTTAATAGTTATACAAGTATGGCATGCAAGCATGTACACGACAACAATAAGAGTATAATATCGTTCCATTTTCTTCGAGACTAAGTCCCATTTTCCATTATGTAAGCTCCTTAGTCAGACTTTATTGAATCTACCTCAGCTACTACTCTACATAATAATGAGCAAGAAGACTTAGATGATGAGGCTAAGACTAGTAGTTTATCTCTTACTTCATCCGACATGCCCCCCTAACAATCTATAGAAGGCTAGGACTCCTGAATTATTGTATTAAAGGAAGAAATAACCCAAACTTCCCCACCAGCAACTGCAATCGTTGTAACCACTAGTAAGTACTGAATGCACTATTATTTCTGTTCTTGAATCTAATATTATAAGTTCGATGACTTACCCATTGCTTTAAGGAAAGGAAAGAGGTCTTGTACCCAATACCTTATATCTCATTTTGTCTTTTCTAAGAACCTTTTTGTGCAAAAAAAAAAAAAAAAATTCAGCACTCGATTCCATTTCAATCCTGACATCAATCTATGAAGCATTTCAATATTCTCCTTGTTTATGTTAATGACATTATCACAGGGAATGATAAAGTTGAAAAACATGATCTGCAAGAAAAATTGACATGAAGAGGAGAGTCCTTCAGTTAACAAAGGACAATACCAACTATAGGTGGAAAAATTAATATAACTAGCTCATGCTCATACTACACCTGATCTAGTGTATATAGTTAGTATTGTTAGCCAATTCATGCATGATCTGCGGGAAATCACATGCACACAATAGGCAGGATTCTCTAGTACCTTAATGCCACTCTTGGCAAAGGATTGTTATTCCAGAGAGGGGGAAATCTATAGCTAGAAGTTTATACTAACGCTGATAGTGATAAGTCTGTGACTGATTGACGATCTACTTCGAGCTATTGTATGTTTTTTTGTGGAAACCTAATAACATGGAGGAGTAAAAAACAAAATGTAGTTGCTAGGTCGAGTGTAGAGGCAGGATTTCGAGCCATGGTCCAAGGTATTTGTGAATTGTTATGACTCAAAATCATTATGGATGATCTCAAAGTTAAATGTGAAGAACCAATGAAAATCCTATGTGACAATAAGTCAGCTATTTCTATAGCTCACAATCTGATATGGCTCAACTTCATAAAGCCCTATCAATAGGGAAGAGGTACTCATGAGTCCTGGTGTGCGTTTGTCATCAGTGATGAAATTGGCCCATCGAATTGATCTGAGGAACGCGGCGTGGGCTGAGGAAGGAGTGGGCTTCTTTGGTCCTAAACACAGCGTTGGGCCTCAAAAATTAAATATGGGCCCAAGGAGTAACACCCATTGGAACTCATCTAACGGTGGGTTAGGGCAAACCACTCAGAAATCAGTCTCTGATCTCCCAAACTTTTCCCAAACACGCACGATGCAAGAGCAACCAACGCAGGGAAGCGTCGTCGGAAGCCGCTCGACGGAGGCATCCAGGAGTAAATTCCGTCGTCTTTCAGATGAGCATAAGATGGGAGTAGCAGAGATGCGGATGTGTGGTTACACAAGGATGGATAAGATAAGAAATGAAGATATTCGACGAAAGGTCGGAGTAGTACCGGTAACCGAGAAGATGAGAGAACATAGATTGAGGTGGTTTGAGCACGTGATGAGAAGGCCCCTAGATGCTCCTGTAAGAACAGAAGTTTGTTACCAAGAGCTCAACCCAAAAAGAGGCCAAGGCCGAGGTCGGCCGAAACTTACTTGGGGGAAGGTAGTAAAACAAGATTTAATGGAGTGGGATATAGATTGGCGGACGGTATGTCTTAGAACAGAATGGAGAAAAGCTATAAGTATGGTGGAGGGTTAGACCCGTTGTTATTCCTATGTTCCAGATGGTCCCTTTTAAGTCCTTTTCCCCTTCATTTCCCCCACTTCTTCTTGTCCCTTTCTTTTTTACTTTTATTTATTAATATATACATATATATTTTATTTTTTTTATTTTTATTTTTATCTTTTTCAACCGTTTCGTATCTTTCATATGGGTTCATCTACCACTGACCCCAATTAATTTAGGATAAAGGTGATGTTGATGTTGATGTTTCAAATGCTGAGACTCAAGAGCGAAGACGCAAGGGGTTATGCTTCAAGTGTGACGAAAAGTGGGGGCCAGAACACAAGTGTCCCGCGCAACATCTTCATCTTCTCATCACTAACGAAGACGATGCTGAGGATTCGAGGTCAGGGGAGGAGGCTGAGGGTGCTGTGGCAGAAGCGCTGCGGATCGAAGAAGATGCCGCTCTCCAACTTTCATTGCAAAGCATGATGGGTATTACGTTGAGTCAGTCCATGAAGGTATGGGGAACGATTGGTGACAAAAGGGTGGAGGTTCTTATTGATTGTGGAGCGTCTAGTAATTTCATCAAGTTGGGGTTGATCGACAGTTTGGGGTTGAAAGTAGAGGAGACACCCCAGTACACTGTGGTGATTGGGAAAGGTAACAAAGTGACGTGCTAGGGGGTGTGTAGAGGCGCGATTGTAGGGATACAGGACAGTGTCATCACTCAAGACTTGTATCTGTTTGATCTAGGGGGGCTGATGTAGTGTTGGGGTTTGATTGGCTCGAAGGATTGGGAGAAATTAAAGCAAATTTTAGAGAAATGACCATCAAATATTTAGCTGGTGGGAAGGAGACAACCATTAGGGGAGATCCCTCTCTCTCCAAAACTTTTGCCTCACTAAAATCTATGGCAAAGGCGTTGGAGCAACAAGGACAGGGCTACTACGTGAAGTAGGAGGATTCCAATCTCTCTCAAAAATTTCAGACAGAATGGAGGGAGTTAGATAAACTGCTCCTGGAGTTTGGTGATATCTTAGCAGAGGCTAAGGGATTCCCACCAAAGAGGAGTCAAGATCACGCCATTGTGTTGAAACTAGGTGCTCAGTTGCCTAACAACAGGCCATACAGGTATCCTTTTTTCCTGAAATCTGAGACTGAAAAATTGGTAGCTGAGTTGCTAGGTGATGGCATGATTAGGCCAAGCATAAGCCCGTATTCGAGTCCTGTTATTTTGATAAAAAAAAAAGATGGGAGCTGGAGAGTTTGTGTGGACCAATGTTGTTAAAACGTAATTTCTACATAGAAACGGTAGGGGTGAGCAAAAACGTAAAATCGTGAAACGTAAACGAAACGTAAGAGTTTACTACGCACCAAACAAAAAATATATATCCAACATATATATAACCAAAACATATAAATACATAAATCATCACACATTTAAGTCCAAATATTAAAGAAAATAAAAATTAAATTCAATATTATTTATTTTTGGGAGACTTAAAAACAATATTAAATTGCAATTTTACATTTCATGTCACGTGTGCGCTGTAGTGTGTGGCCGTGTGGGGGTGCAATTAATTAACACGCCTAACGTTTCATTCATTCCCTCGCCCCTTCTTTCTCTCTCTCTTACCTCATCACTTCTTTCTCTCTCTCTTACCTCATCACTTCTTTTTCCCCTTCTTTTCTTTATCTATTCTATTCTATTTCTTTTCCCTCTAATATTCCTTCTTTCTCTCTCTAGAATTCTTCTTCAGTCTCCACTCTCCACTGTCATCTTTTTTCTCTCTCACTTTCCTCCTCCTTTTTCCTTCCATTTTCAGCTTCCCCTAAAACCGTCCAAATCAGAATGCTTACTCGCTGTTGTTGTCTTCTACTCTTCTTGGTTTGTCCGAATCTGATTAAAGACCGCCGCTTGCGAAGGAGACTAGGAGAGAGCAGATAGAACAGAAGACCCAGACGAAGAGAGTCATACAATCGGGTATTTTATTAAGAGATATTTTATTAATAATATATTTTAAAACAAAAAAATCATTATTTTATTTTACTGGACAAAACAGAAACAGACGGAACGCTTTATCTGGCCCAAATTTCGTTTTTTTTTTAACACTGAGTCAACTTGGTAAACTCGCCGAGTCAACCGAGTTTACCCGCCGTTTCAACTCATTTTCCGTTTCAGCATCCGCTTCAACACGTTTTTTAGTCAAAAAACGTAGAATCGTATGTTTCAACCGTTTCGACACTACGTTTTAACAACACTGGTGTGGACTATAGGGCCTTAAATAAGGTCACCGTTCCGAATAAATTTCCCCTTCCCGTGGTTGATGAATTACTGGATGAAGTAGGGGGGTTAACGGTATTCAGCAAGCTGGACCTCAAATCTGGTTTTAACCAAATCCGAATGGTGGAGGAGGATATACCCAGAACGGCTTTTAGGACTCATGAGGGGCACTACGAATATTTAGTAATGCCATTTGGTCTTACTAACGCCCCATCTACATTCCAAGCACTCATGAATGATGTGCTGAAGCCGTACTTGAGGAAGTTCTCTCTGGATTTTTTTGATGACATATTAGTTTATAGCAAGGTGGCTGATGAGCATGTGGACCCCCTGAAGAAGGTATTTAATGTACTGCGTACTCACAAATTTTTTGCAAACAAAAAAAAATGCGTATTTGGACAAAGACAGGTGGAGTATCTAGGGCACATAATCACTGAAGGAGTACAGGCAGATCCTTTAAAGATCAAGGCAATGGAGGAGTGCCAGTTCCAAAGAATGTGAAAGGCTTAAGGGGGTTCCTTGGGTTAACAGGATATTACATAAAATTTGTCAAGGATTATGGCAAAATTGCTCGTCCACTCACGGATTTGTTGAAAAATGATTCCTTCAAATGGAGTGAAACTGCACAAGCTTCCTTTGTACAGTTGAAGCAATTGATGACTGTTGTTCCTGTACTAGCTCTACCTGATTTCTCCAAGACATTTGTTGTGGTTACTGATGCATCTGGTAAGGGTATTGGGGCAGTATTAATGCAAGAGGGCAGGCCAATGGCATACATCATCAGAGGGTTTTCACAGCATGCAATGGGGAAGTCCATCTATGAAAAAGAACTCATGGTTGTCGTGTTTGCTGTCCAGAAGTGGAGACCGTACCTGTTAGGAAGACATTTTGTGGTTAAAACTGACCAAAAGAGTCTTAAGTATTTACTGGAGCAGAGGGTATTAGGAGAGGGATAGCAAAAATGGGTCTCTAAGCTAATGGGGTATGATTTTGAGATTCAATATTAACCAGGCAAAGTGAATGTCGTTGTTGATGCATTATCACGGGTGAGGAATTTTGCCTGCTATCTAAGGTTCAATTGCCACAATTAGGAGACATTGATCAAGAAGTACAAGCAGATCCGAGGCTTATGGGAATAATCCAAGATCTTTTGGGAGATCCAGCATCTCACACTGGGTTCCACCTACAAGGAGGGCGTCTGTTTTACAGAAACAGGTTGGTTTTAGCCAAATCTTCTCGATTCATTCCCTCTATTCTTTCAGAATTTCATGATTCTTGTATTGGAGGACACTCTGGCTTCTCTAGGACATACAGGCGAAAGGTGGGAGTGGTCTTTTGGGAGGGAATGCGGAAGACAATCCAACGTTATGTGATGGATTGTGCTATTTGTCAACAAAACAAAATCCAGAACCTATCTCCGGTTGGATTACTACAGCCGCTACCTATACCATCTCAGGTTTGGACTGATGTGTCCATTGATTTCATTGGTGGTTTACCAAAGGCTCATGGAGTGGATACTATCCTTGTTGTGGTGGACCGTCTCACCAAATATGCCCATTTCGTACCATTGGCCCACCCCTACACTGCTAAGGAGGTTGCTGGTCTGTTTGTTAAGGAAGAAGTGAGGCTGCATGGGTTCCCTCTTACAATAGTGCCTGATAGAGACCGGTTATTCCAGAGCCACTTTTGGTCTGAGCTGTTTAAATGCGCAGGTACTAAGCTTAATTTTACAACTGCTTACCATCCTCAATCTAACGGCCAAACCAAGGTAGTAAATAGGAGCCTCGAAACATATTTACACTGTTTTTGTAGTCCTAGACCCCGTACTTGGCCTAATTGGCTGCATTAGGCTGAGTATTGGTATAACACCACATACAAAAACTCCACAGGGATGTCCCCATTTAGAGCACTGTATGGAGTGGATCCTCCTAGCCTCCTGCGAGTTGGGAATAGCTTCCCCACAGTGGATGCAGTTGCCTAGTTACTAGCTGATAGGGAAGCCATCCTAGATGAATTAAAGGAAAATTTGCGAAGGGCTCAGGCTACTATGAAGACTCAGGCTGATAAACGAAGGAGAGAGGTTCAATTTGAGGTGGGTAACCTGGTTTACTTACGTTTACAGCCTTACCGATTGAAATCCTTGGCTGCTAAGGTAAATGAAAAGCTAAGCCTCCGTTATTACGGGCCTTATGAAGTTCTAGCTAAAGTGGGTGAAACGGCATATAGGTTGGCTCTTCCTCCCTCTAGCAAAGTCCATCCGGTTTTTCATGTGTCCTTACTCAAGAAGGTTGAACGTCCTGTTATCAATGCTCAACCATTACCTTCTGGTCTCTCTGAGGAATGAGAATTAATTGTGGCACCAGAAAAGGTTTTGCAATGGCGCAGGGGTCATCAGGGACAATTACAAGTGCTCATTCAGTGGCATGATCTTCCTTCTTTTTGAGAATTCGTGGGAAGACTATAATGATATGCAAGTTCAATTTCCGGACTTTCACCTTGAGGACAAGGTGCTTTCGTTGGGGGGAGTATTGATAGGGCTCAACTTCATAAAGCCCAATATGGCAAAGTATATGTCAGGGACCGTAATAGGGGTAAATGGCCCAAGAATAATATTACTGATATGTGCTGTCACATTCCATTGAGCATGCTGAGTCAGCGGATTTGTTACAAAAGTTTGTTACTCATGCAGCGCCTGAGGGTGTTATAGGGGAGTCGTGAACGAGAGTAACGACACCTTGGAGGTCATAGGGATTGCTGATGCAAGTGGGAGATCTCAGGGCATCTCGAAGGACCCTGAAGCTTTATTGTTTTCTGTTAATTTTCCTTTATTTCTCTTCTGCAAATTCTGAGCTATAGCATGTAGCCCGAATTAATCTTGTTGAACCTTGTTGAATTCACTGGAATGAAACTTCTATAGAGCATTATTCTGGGAAATCTGTTGTTATTTGTTTAGTTCCTATCACAATCCAATCCAACATGATCAGACAAAGCATATTCGGATTGACCATCACTTCATCAAAGAAAAAAATAGACAACGGACTAATTACTACTCCATTCATTCTTTCTAGTCACTGATAGATCTAAAGAACTAACTAACAAGCTGGGAATGATAAAAATCAATCCTCAACTTGAGAGGGAGTGTTGTAAATAATTTAAATTATTGTATTTTATTTTATTAGTTTTTGGGTTTATTCCCTTTCCCTCGTTATTGTATTCGCTTTGATACCATGTTGAAGGGCGGCAACAGTACAAAAAGGGGAGAAGGACAGGTTTCGCAGGTGAAAATCGAAGACAAATTAAGGAAAGGCCTTTATTTCAGCTTTAATGAAGAATTCCCAAATATGCCCTCATTGCAAAACAAGATCAATCCAGCTAACGACGGTGGAAGACGAAGCTTCAAGAAACACAGAGAACGCTAAAGATGCTATGGTACCAAAGGAGAAGGAAGACCAGCAAAAGCAACGATTGAAGTCATGAAGAAGATTTTATTGGCACAATCAGCTTAGCGGATAGTGCAAAGTCCTTGCTGGTAAACATAAATTTATCTCTCCTTTAAATTTGTTTCATTGGGTTCAACATTACAAGAGAATTGGAAAGTCTTATGAATATTCGGCCGAAGATAGTTATTACCTTTTGGTTTTTGGCAAAAAGACAACGTGATGAAGATGAGAAGTCTGTTATTCAAGAAATTCTGAATAATATTTTTGGGTTAAAATAAAAATAAAAAAATTATACGATCAAATTTTAGTTGTAGAATTCCGTTCACCATCTCCCCTCTTAGATTTTGAGGTTAATGGACCTATTGCCACATCATTATCCTATGATAGTTTCAGAATAGAAGAATCTCATGATATGCATGTTGTTTTACCTCTAATGTATGGATATGCTACTAAGTTTGCCCAGCAACAATTGATTTACTAGGTAATGTTGTCATTATTGCTGCTGGAAGTGAAGCATGTGCACCATTTCCATTTAAAAATAGGAATCGGTTGCTTTATTGTATTTTAACTTTAATGGACCAATATGCCAATGATGGCTTTGTGGATTACAATGAACTTTCGCGTAATTTCATTGCCATAAGTGCCTGCACTGCCTTGGATGTTAGTGTATCTATTGGAGTTGCTGTTTGCAGCAATAAGGTGGCTAATTCTGAGCTAGAAGGTGTGGACGTTTAAAACAGTAGTCCAGGTGAACCATGGGTATATGGAATTACAGAAGGAGAGTAATCGAACAAGAAAATTGGAATTAGATTTCAGGGCCTATCAAATTGCTCTGAATCTGTGTTACTTTTCTGTATTTTTCTTTGCTTTCATTATCATTTCAATTGCTCTGTTTTACTTTTCGTAAGCTTCCTTAGCTGATTTCATTTTGGATCAGTTTTTGTCAATACAACCTTCCATATTCAGTTTCTATTTTCTTTTATCAATTTGGGAATCCTATCAAAGACCCAATAATATTGTATATTGATATCTTACGAAGTGATTGATGTAATTCCAAAAGATAAAGCACCAATCTCTATTTATACTAAATAGGGGAATCCTAGAACAAGGAAACAAATCATGAAATATAAGGAAATAGATAAACTAATCCTTAGAGATCTCTAAGATACACTAAAGTATAATAAGATATAATTTTGATATTATACGATATCTTCTAGATATTTCTGATACTCAAAACAATATTAATTGATGTTGTTAGATATATTAGGAAGTTACATGATATTAAATGATAATTAGATATAGTAGATAGAGTTACTTGATATTAATTGATATTGTTAGATATATGAGATAGAATTACTTGACAATAAGGGATATTGTTAGATACGGGAGTAAAGATTTCCTAATATTGGAGGATATTTCTCTGAATGGTCTGTAGTTAGGATATAAGGAAAAACAGGGCAGAGAAAGATTATTGAGTGCTAAAAGTTGAATGTCCGGGAGAAACCAGGCTCTCAAATTCCTGGGGGACAGCCAGTTGTCATTCTTTATCTTCATAAACTTGGGTTTTCCATAAATCCAGGGATAAGGGAGATCCTATAAATAAAAATCTCTTTTGTTTTCCTTGGGTGTTCCCTAAATTCTGGTCCAGTTCTATCACACACCCCTCATATAATATCTTTTTGGGCTTGAAGCATAAACAATGAAATGTTCATTTTACCTTGTGATAAAATACAACTTAATATGAAGAGTGGAGACGGCACAGATTGTACTCCAGACAAATTGGTCATAAAAGCTTTGATACCATGCCAAAAGCTATATCTCCTAAATGCTTAAGCTATTAGATGGAGACCCAAGTATGATTTGACATCTTAATAGACTGCACATAGCTCTTTCTGTCCTAAACCTAAGTCAAATACTGTGTGTTTTATGTGTAGAATCTGTAGATCAAGTTCATAAACAACATAACATTTATTTTTACATTTACACACGAAAATGCTAAGCCTAAACAATAAATCCCAACCCCTATTCTGTCCTAAGACAAATATTAGAATTATCTAAAAGAAATTGAAAAAAAAAATATATTAAGAAACCCAAACTGCCTGCATTTTTTATTTGTTTTTTTGCGCATGGATTAATAGGGATTACTTATTGTTAGATACATAAAAAACAGTACTGTACTCTTTGGTGATACCTAATATTTTTCTGACAGAAATGATTCATGTATACTAAATGAGAAAACAATAAATATAATTTGATTCAACCGGGGAGGAAAAAAAATCACCTTAAAGATCATATACATCTCATCCAAAAAGGACAAAACAGTGAATCCTCCTGACGTTATGTCGAGAGCAGCTGAAAAGGCAGACATTGTTGTGCTCAATGAATAAACATAATCCCTGCAATATGAAATTAATCATAAAAAATCACAATCACGGCAAGGCAGAAGCTAATGAAAGAACACATTTTTCAATTATGGATAGGAAGGAGAGGCCCAAAACTTCTTACCTCCACTATTGTATGATTCTATGTCCAAAATCTATCACAAACACAAAGAAATGGGGGGGGGGGGGGGAAGTAACACTTGAATTTAATAATATTGAATTGTAAAAAAATCTGTACAAGAGCTCTCTATATAAAGAGTACTAAAAGACCTAATGGGCTAAGCCCAAAATATTCTTCTAGAGTATTCTAGCTATTACAAATAAATAAATAAATACTAATTCTAATATTTACAACACTCCCCATCAAGCTGAGGAATAGATATTTATCATTCTCAGCTTGCTAGTAAGCTCTTGAAACCTATCATTAGGAAGACCCTTAGTCAAGACATCAGCCAATTGATGACCAGAAGGGATATATGGAGTAGTAATCAGGCCACTATCGAGTTTCTCTTTGATGAAGTGGCGATCAATTTCGATATGTTTGGTTCGATCGTGTTGGACTGGATTGTGGGCTATGCAGATGGCTGACTTGTTATCACAGAGTAACTTCATAGATCCTTCATATCTCACCTTGAGATCATCCAGAATGATTTTCAACCATAACAACTCACAGATCCCTTGAGCCATGGCCCGAAATTCTGCTTCTGCACTTGATCTAGCAACCACATTCTGTTTTTTACTTCTCCATGTTATTAAATTTCCACAGAGAAACATACAATAGCCCGAAGTATATCGTCTGTCAATCACAGATCCAGCATAATCGGCATCTGTATAGACCTCTAAGGAGAGGTTTCCTCCTCTCTGGAACAATAGTCCTCTGCCTGGTGTGCCTTTTAGGTATTGGAGAATCTTGTCCACAGCTTGCAAGTGTTTCTCCCTTGGATCATGCATGAATTGACTAACAACACTAACTGCATAAGCTAGATCAGGTCTAGTATGAGCTAGATATATCAATCTTCCCATTATTCGTTGATATTGTCCTTTGTCCACTGGAGGGCTCTCATTTTCACTTCGTAGTCTGTGATTCTGCTCAATTGGAGTACTGGAAGGTTTGCACCCGAGTTTTCCTGTTTCTTTAAGAAAGTCAAGAATATACTTTCTTTGACAAATAAAAATGCCTTGTTTAGAATGAGCAACTTCTATCCCAAGAAAATATCTCAGATTGCCAAGATCTTTAATTTCAAATTCAGCAGTCAGTCTTTTCCTTAAAGCACATTTCTCATCTATATCATCTCCTGTTATGATCATATCATCAACATAAACTAGAAGGATAATGGTCTTACCTTCTTGAGAATGTTTAAAGAAAAGGGTATGATCTCCTTGACTTTGCTTGTATCCCACTGAAAGCATAACTTTAGTAAATTTTCCAAACCAAGCACGCGGGGATTGTTTCAAGCCATACAACGCCTTCTTCAATCTGCAAACTTTATTATCTCCATTTGTAGAGTTAAATCCTGGTGGAATCTCCATGTAAACTTCTTCTAATTCGCCGTTGAGAAAGGCATTTTTCACATCAAATCGTTTCAAATCCCAATTAAAATGAGCAGCAAGAGATAATAGAATTCTTACAGTATTCATTTTGGCCACTGGAGCAAATGTTTCTTCGTAGTCAATACCATAAGTCTGTGTGAACCCCTTGGCTACTAGTCGAGCTTTATATCTCTCAAGAATCCCATCAGAATTATATTTTGGAGTATACACCCATCTGCACCCTACTGCCCTTTTCCATTTGGCCTGTCAACAACTTCCCATGTATTATTCTTCTCCAATGCATTCATCTCATCCTGCATGGCTTGAACCCAATTATCATCCTTTAATGCTTCATGTACTGATTTCGGGATTGAAATGGAGTCAAGTGCTGTAATAAAACTTCTATGCTGCATAGAGAGATTCTTAGAAGAAACAAAAGGAGAAATAGGATGTTGGGTACAGGATCTTTTCCCTTTCCTTACAGCAATGGGCAAGTCATCAGAATTAATATCAGGCTCAAGAATAAAAGAAGCAGTGTATTCAGTACTTACCAGTGGTTCAAGCGATTGCAGTTGCTGGTGGAGCAGTGTGGGTTGTTTCTTCCTTTGATATACTAGCTCAGGTGTCCCAGCTTTGCGTATTCTTTGTCGATCAATAGGAGGCATGTCACATGAGGATTCAGATCTATTATCAATCTCAGCAGCATCTAAGTCTTCCTTCTCAACTTGGGTACTAGGTGTAGGCAAAAGAAAAGGAGACTCAGACTCAGAGAAAATGGATTAAGCTTCTATACCGTTCTCCCCCTGAAGATGAGGGTGTTGAAAGTAGAACTCAGATTCATGAGAGCTAACATCCATAGAGACAAAGAATTTACGACTTGGAGGATGGTAACATTTGTATCCTTTTTTGTTGGGAGCATAGCCAAGGAAGACACACTTAAGGGCTCTAGGTTCTAATTTACTCTGATGCTGTTTATGGACATGGACAAAGACAACACATCCAAAGACACGAGACTGGAGACTCTGCATAATAGGAACAGAAGGAAAGAAAGAAGTCATGAGATCAACAGGACTTACATGGCCAAGCACCCGGGAGGGTAAACGGTTGATCAAATAGCTGCAGTTAATACAGCTTCTCCCCAGTAGGAGTTGGGTACAGATGTCTGAAACAACAATGCTCTAGTAATTTCAAGCAAATGTCGATTTTTCCTTTCAGCAACCTCATTTTGTTGAGGGATATCCACACATGTGAGCTCATGAGTCATTCCTTTGTCTCTAATAAACTGGAAAAGATGCTGATTAACATATTTCGTACCATTATCTGACCTCAAGCGTTTGATACTTTTACCAAATTGGGTTTCAATCATATGATAAAACTGAATAAACAACTGTGTCACTTCTTCCTTATCTTTCATCAAAAATATCCATGTTATCCGAGTATAATCATCAATAAAAGAGACAAACCATTTAGCACCAAAAACATTAGGGACTTTGGAAGGGCCCCAAACATCAGAATGAATAATAGTAAATGGTTCAATACTTTTTATTTCACTACAAGGAAAAGATACACGATGATGTTTTGCAAACTGACAAACATCACAATTAAAAGACTCAACAGACTGAGACACAAACAAAGACGGAAACATAGACTTAAGTAAACTAAAAGAAGGATGACCCAAGCGCTTGTGATAAAGCCAAATAAGAGAATCTGAAGTAGACTGATGAGTCATCAAAGTCTGATCCTTGGTATCTTCTGCAGCAAAGTCTGGAACCAGATAATACAACCCATCCTGCTCTTTAGCAACTCCAATCGTCTTCCCCGTGGTGAGGTCCTGAAAAACACAATAAGTAGGGAAAAAGGTTACAGTGCAATTCAAATCTGTAGTAAGCTTATGAGAAGAAAGGAGATTGGTAGAGAGTTGAGGAACATGGAGAGCATTCTTAAGACACAAGGAGGGTTGGATTTTAATGTTACCAGAACCTGCAACTGATGTATGTGATCCATTATATACAGCTATAGTACGAATACCAACAGTAGGATTATAAGATAGAAAAGGGTCAGTGCAGCAAGTCATATGATCAGTAGCACCAGAATCCACAATCCATGAAGTTTTGAAATCAGTACAAGAAGCAACAAAAGAATGAGTGCATGAGTTCTTACCAGTCATAGTCAAAGAACCAGTACCAGAAGGCTTATTGACAGATTCAAATACGGACCTAAGCCGTTCCAATTCCTCACGACAAATAGTAGTAAACTCACCGGGCATCTGTGAAGTCCGTGAGGTCTCATTAACAGGAAAGATGTCTGAGGGGGCAAAGAAGAACTGGCCACGTGGGGTTGACTTACCAAACTTCTCCTGAACCTGTTGCTTTCCATGAAGACGGTAACAAACCTCTTTTGTGTGACCTGGTCTTTTACAATAGTTACACTAACGTCCCTCTCTACTAAGCTTAGGAGGAAAAAACCTTGGTGATGGCTTAGCTGAGACCATAGCAGACCCGTCAGTGAGTTCAGAATCAGAAGGAGATGGAGTTGTAACTTTAGATGAGAGCATAATGGATCCTTCAAACGCTTTGGTATCCATCATGACAGTCTTGCAACTTTCTTCACCCCTGACAATGTGAAAAACTTCAGAAAGAGACAGTAATTTTTCCTTACCAAGAATTTGAACTCGAATAGGATCATATTCTGAGTTGAGACCACAAAGAAAATCATAGATCCTATGGCGTTCAATGGAGGTGGTCAGAGTGGCTGCATCCTTGCTACATTCCATCTTCAAATTCTCGTACTGATCAAGCTCAGTCCATAACCTATTCATAAAAAAAAGGCCGACCCAGTTCAAGACCCACTCCGTGAGTGTCTGGGGAAGGGAGAGAGAGCCCTGCTTGGTAGAAAAAATCTGATTCCTCAGATCATAACAAGTGGCAGCATCTTGCTTCGTTGAGTAAGTCTTTCTGAGAATATCCCAAATCTCAAGAGCGGTAGGTAAGAACATGCAATGTTGACTAACCTCAGGAGTCATAGAATTCCATAACCATGTCATAATAAGAGAGTCTTCATCATCCCAGTCAGCAAATTTTGGATCTGTTTTGGCAAGAACAGGTCCTTCAAGATGAGAAATTTTACAACGCCCTTTAAGGATGGTACGAACAAGTTGAGACCATTGCAAATAATTCTTCCCATTAAGATGATAATTCTGATGAAAAGGAGGAAGGTCGGTTGGAGAAAGCATAACCATCGAGTTAGCCATCGAACGTGTACCAGATGATTGATAGGTTGGAGTATTTTCAACGTTCGACATAATAAGGGCTGAGAATAAGAAAACAACCAGAAAACAACGAACAAAGTGTCAGTGAACAGTAATAAAACACTGTAGAATGACCCTAACCGAGTTGAAATGCCACGATAGTCACAAATCCAGATGCGCAAGAAGGAGACGAGCTGAGCAAAGGTGGTCCGAGGTGAACCCCCTCTATCACACGCTGTCACGCGCCGGAGAACTCCTCGGCGCGTGGGTGTCACGCGCAGAAGAAGGAAATGCGCGTGGAGGCGCGTGGATGGTCTGCCGGAGCTGGGCTTTTCAGGTGATGATCGCCCGGAGGTTGCGCTCCTGTCTGTTGGTGGTCGGAGTCCAAAAGGTCACTGTAGCTGTGCGTAACAGTGAAAAACAGGTCCGATTTACTGTTTGCATGGCTGTGTGGTGACGTCGTTGACCAGAAACAGTAGATAAAGGATAGATCAGAGGAAAAGAAGTCCAATAAAGGTCCTCTCGGTCCAAAAGGTCACTGGATAATTTTTTCCGATGACTGACGGCGGCGAGAGGCAAACAAAAAAAAGGTTTCCGCCCTAATAGCGGCAATTGCTGAAGCAGAACCCTCAGAATCGAGAGCTCTGATACCAACTTGAATTTAATAATATTGAATTGTAAAAAAATCTGTACAAGAGCTCTCTATATAAAGAGTACTGAAAGACCTAATGGGCTAAGCCCAAAATATTCTTCTAGAGTATTCTAGCTATCACAAATAAATAAATAAATACTAATTCTAATATTTACAAGAGTAACTTCTAATCAAAATTTGAATATGTTATAATAACCAAATAACCATTAAAACTTCAACGGTTCTACCTTACACGAGAACACACAATATACCATATAGTGAAAACTAGAGGAAGATTATGATTGTCAAGTACGTTAACACACCATTCTCAAAAATAAGAGGCATAAATTCATTCAGCAGAGGTTTCAGTCCCAGTATATATCATGGGACGAAATTTTTTCATTGGTTTCTTATAGGTTTCTGCTTTTTGGAAGGATATTTCTTCAATGGACATACAAAAGGATTTGTCGGCTCCTTTTTTCTATAAATATACAAGAGAATTTTAATAGAGAGAAAAGAGGGAAATGACAACAAGGGAAGAAAATAATAAATCCTCCTAAAGAGATCAACTAAAAGAAAACAGCAAGACTAGCAAGCTCAAATGGGCAACAAAGCTGTCGAATGTCTTTGTAAATCAGAGAAGGAAACTCCTTTAAAAATACACCAGACAGAGACCATAAACATAAACTGTACTGCAATATAAGCAAAGAAATGCCCTTGAAAATGTGTGGATCAGCATTACCAAAGAATAGCATAGATGGCATGCTGCCACAAAGTTCTAGCCTCTTCATTCTTTTTAAAACCCTTAAAACACATCATTGGAAACTACTCCAAGGTGGAACGACATGCCTCATATTCACCGAAAACTGCATGCAGATTACTCCACAATAAATGGCCACCTGTTTCCTAACTACCCTTACACACTATAGTAAATAGCTGTGCAGAGGTCTACGAATCTGTAACCTATTTATTGGTATCAATCTTATTAATCACCATTATCCAAGCAAAATATTTGACCTTAGGAGTTTTAAATATTCAAATTGACTCTTTTATACTAAAATTTGCAACTTATTATTTCTTTTATTGTAATCACATTTGAAGGACATCTTAGTTTTACTATTCATTTCCTTCTCTTATGCAATAGACCTACAGTTTATCAAAATAAAAATTTATTTATTCCTCAAAAATCATGTACACCATATAAAGCAGAGTCCAAAGTATCTAAATGTTGCCTGTGACATACTTTCTCCTCCAACATACAGCAACTCTAAAACAAACTTTGGAGCACATAACCAAGCTACTCACAAGGAAAAAGAGAGGAGAGACAGAGTGAAGCAATAAGTTTCACAGGCAGCCAGCAGCCTTTTTTAATATAAAACATGAAAGAAACAATACCACGGACTAAGTTTCCTAGCCAAACAACATAACAGAAAAAGTCAACACATTCCCCATTTTGTCTACATCTGCAACACCAGCTAAAGCCAAATAAAAAAGAATAAATTAGACAGAAAAGAAGTACTGTCTCATTCCAACTGCTTTAAAGAAAGAGAAGAGAAAAGAAGCACAATACCTCCTAAAAGAAAGGAAACAACAAGGAAGTTTAAAATAAAAGAGAAAAATGAAGAAAAGAAACACCGGTTCAAAAGAGCTATTTGTTTTGGACAATTACCTTAAATAAACCATGACCCGAAACCCACAAGGAGTCTAAAAAAACAATCATTTCACCTAAAAAATGAGAAGGAAGAGATATCTTTTAAAAGATTTGGCCTTTTCACCATACTTGTGAATAGCCCCGCTTTAGCGGAGTTGCGTTGCAGTGCAGCATCTGGCCGCCACAGACCGCGCCGCGACGGTTAGGCGAAGTGTAGCAGATGTAGCGGCCACTATTGCGGCTGAATCGCGGCGCTATTGCGCCACTATAGTAGTTTCTACAAAAGTGTTCTCGTCGTAGAAGGAAGAGATTTACAACTTAGATACAAGTGAAAGTGAACATGAAGATTTGGATGTTCATGATTTCAATTATGATTAATTCCTTAAGTTCTTTGATTTTGAAATTTCACTTAAGTGGCAGTTTGAATTTTGACTAATTTTGCCACTTTTTTTTTATAGTAAACACTAATTTTGCCACTTTATTTTGTTGTGTTACATTATTTGAGACTTTAATTCTTTCAATTTGCTTATGATTTGAATTTTAATGTTTGAAATCATTTATGTTTGAGTTTGAGATCCTTCAAATTTGTTTTTTATGTCACATTTTCATATTTTAAGTTTTATATTTGCGGAGTACAATTTAATGTATCACTTAGGTACATTTTGCACAGTAGTGTTGTAGCGCTACCTGCTATAGCAGTTTGAAGGGACAGCCGCTATCCGAGATTAATAATATTGCTTTTCACTCCCACCAAATTCACCACACCCCTGCTAAAGAGCAAAATTATTTAAAATAAAAAGCATCTTACTCTCCTTTCTACTCTCTAATCTTTGAAAAATGGTCAGAAAAAAGACTCCAAGTTATGCAGACTTATTCGATGTCTCCCCAAACGAACCAAACAATTTATTCCACGACTGCCAACTGCCAAGCTACCTCAAATTCCATAAGAGCTGACCATTTTCATTAACATAATTTTAATCGAGCTGTACCCTTCACAAAAAAGACCAAACTCAAGAAGACGAGCAATTTAATATCAGATAGAGATTACATCAAGCAGGCCAAAGCCAGAGCTAACCAAATCAAGTCACTGTGTTCTGTAATTTATCAATAGGCTAGTCTCCACACACATCAACTCTTCAAAGTTGATGACAAACACACACCCAAAAAAAAAAAAGCCTCAGCATTACTGAAAACATCAATAAAAACAATAAATGAAGATATCATAGAAAACAAATAAACTAGGCACAAAAGAAATAGAGTTCATCAAGATATAAGACCCATAAGGAATCATCATCATAAAATGCGGGAAATAGATAACAAATACAAAGTATCAGCCTATAGCCGAGATCCTACCTAAAGGATAATATCTGGACAGTGATTGGCTTCAACATAAAAAGTTGAATCTGATGGTTTTCTGCTGACTTCTCCAGACAAGCATTTAACCCATTCAGATGAAGGTAGGAACTAGTTGAAATCTTTCCAAAAGATGCATATTTATCATTATTCGGTTTTGGAATTTCAATCACCCGAGGTTCCAATGCAATAGACTCAGCTTTGGCATCTCCATGCCCCAATTGACTTGTCAATGATGTCATATCAAATACAGAAGGGGAACCAACAGCCACTTCAATCTCATGGAAATCAAAAGTGAGGTCAAAATTATCCTGACTGATAATGTCATTAACGTCTTGACCACCAAGATTGGCCCCCCTTCTGTGTGAAAATCTTACAGAAGGACCATCAACAAACATTCCAAAATGAATTTGTTCCTCTGGAAGCTTTTGAAGCAAGGCCATAATCAATCCTTTGGAATAACAGTCATATTTGTTAACCCAAGCATTTTCTATTTCGCCCACAAAATTTGAAGTAATGCATGCTTCCCTCCTGTCCTCCCTGCAAACAGTATGTTGTATCTGACTAAGAATTAGAGACACCGATGATACTGAAGAATGAGTCAAAACTAAATTTAACTTTCCCAGCATTAAACCACATTCACAAAATCCAAAATCTGAATTCCTATGGTCTGGTATTGTGGAAGATATCTCAACTTTACTGAGAAGGCACGGATTTTCAGAATACTCAATCTCACTTGCATTAAAATTGCTGCAAATTCCTTTCCAACTCACGGACAATTTTCCCATAAAGCTTTCAATATAAGAATGACAAGAGTCTTCAGCCTGGGCAGCATTAGTTTCGGAAAGGAGAAATATTTTTGCAGGTTCAATCCACAAAATTGATTCCATAACATCAATATCTTCCTTTCCGTTTCCTTTAGTTGAACTAAGTGTATGCATTGTACTAGTGTCTGCTGACATTGTAAAAGGTGCAGTTTCAACCTTCATTTGCCCACATGATAGAAAGACTCTCTGTTCAAAAATATCTTTTACAGATACTAATAACAAAGCATCAATACAGAAACATATTGAAAGGAAATCTGAGTATGCAATCCCAGTGCGTGACTGTAACTTCTCACATACAGATGGTTGAATTTCATTGATTTGGGAAATTGTCATTATGATTTTCCCAAAGTTCAGCACAAAACAACTTCTTTGACAAGGATCTTCGATAAGACTTCCCAAACAACATCCATCAATATCTGGATCTTGCACTACATTTTTCCCAAAAGAGATGTTCACTAGGCAATAGATTATCCTTGACATTTCTTTCCACATAAATGTCAGTATAAAAAGAAAAGGGCGAAAGAAATTACTTCTGGTCACACATTCCTCATGACAATCAAATGGAACTTTCAGTGCTGCTCTATGACGGGCTATTCGCCTTGCCAGTGCAATGCCTTCAACAGGCAACTTTTTCTCAATGTCAGAGATCAACTCCCAATGGTTTCTAGCAGAACTCAAAATTAGTTTGTTATGAGACATCTTAGAAATGGACTTTTTCCATATGTGGCAAGTAGAATATCCAATTAGAAGCAAGATATTCTCGTAAGCATTGACATAGTGTATCCATTGACCTATAATACCAACCAATCTTTGCAATGACAATCTAGGAGTTATAATCACATGGCCAATTCTGTTGGAAGCTATTCTCCATAGTTCTCTCGCACCTCTAGCTTGATTGTACTCACCAGATAGCAATTTGTAAAAAAGTAGACATATAGATATGTCATCTGGAGATAATGAAAAAAACAGTTCTGGAAAACAGAGAGTGCAATCTACCAGCTTAAGATCTCTAAATTTAATGAAAATCTGCAAATCTGATGAAAGCAAAACACGGTTCACGTGATGCTTTCTAATTAATCCAACTCTGAATCCAATGACGTTTAATGTAAATGAACTCTCTTTCATCGGAACAAAAAGTGTACTGAGAAAACCTCTAAGAAGACATTTTTGATCCAGATACTTAGATCTTGCACTAAACTCCTTTATTTCTCCAAAACACAAAAACGCATCATTTAAGATGGGGAATTGAACCTCCACATGAATGCGATGTGCCTCTAGATGACAGTTTTTCAGAATAAGACTCAAAAAAGATGTTGTAAAATCTTTCCCCTCAGGTACAGCAAATAAGATCCTCTCCAAAATGTGATGCAACGAGCAACCCTAAAATTTACACAAAAGGTAACAGTAATCACCAAAATGACATTATATTTAACAAATTGATTCAGCATGGGAAAGCTAAAAACAAAAAATCAGCAGCTTAGGTATGTCTTTCTCTTTGGACTCAGAGGACAAATATCAATCACAAATCACCTTTTTCTTATGTTCAACGAATCTGCTGACTAGGCATCAAGTGATCTTCCCCATTCTAGTAGTATTCCCCCATTATAAAGACATACAAATTATTAAATCATGACATTGAGACAGCTAGGATCTTCCACATTCAATAAACTAAAGTAGTTTCAGTATTCTCCAATATTTTTCATATATCTCATACAACACCGGTGGAAAACATAGTATTCCAACTCCAACTAGTATGCAAATCAGTATAAGTACAAGGTAAAGCAACTTCGCATTAACCAAGGGATAATCTATCATTAGACTAATAATCTAGATGAAGCTCCACCAGTTTCCGATGAAGAACCTCACCAAGTAGCAAAACTCATCTACCTCAGTATGAATTACTCGAATAAGAACATACGTTACCTCAGGATCAAGTGCCGAAAGATTGTTTCTGAGATAATCCGAATAATCATACTTCGACGTCCGCAACCGTCTCGCGCATCCGTCTTCTTCCGGCTTCCTTCAAAACCAAACAGTTATGTCAGTTACGGAAACGATGCTTATTCAACTGATCAGAGTCAAAATCACAAGAGAGAGAGAAGAAAAAAGGCTCATAATGGATAGGACTCACTCGAAAGATTGCACGACGCGAACGCCATGGACTTCTATTGTAAAGGCCGGCGAGTGCCAGCTTGAGAATCGAACGGTGAGGCGTTCGACGGTTAGGTCCTTGAAGAACAAGAGAGCAGGAGCGTCGAAGAGCTGGTTGAGAATCGAGACGTCGAAGCGGAGGTTCTTGGCAACGGCGAGAGAGTTGAGGAACCCTAATTTGAGATCGAGTTGAGGCTCTTCTAGCAGCCATGGCTGGAGCAGAGACAGTAGTCTCCGCCGGATTATGCTTTTCAAGGGCATAGCAACAGTGTTATCATGGATTGACTGGTTGATTCTGTTTCTTAATTTGTATGCAGGTTGAGTTGGAGGTGAATTTCAAGAAAGGAAGTAACGGAATTTAGTTTGGGAGTGAAATGCATGAGTGAATCGGCGGGAAAAGGAAAGGGTAGGTGTGGGCCCACGTTTCTATCCGACTGAACTGAACGGAACGCGTGTAGAATGGCGGTGCCTTGGGTTGGACACTTCATGACACTTCCATTCCAATCGTTATCCCATTTTAACGTTTTGCAATCTAATTCGTTTCTAATGAACGATTAACTTGAGAATTATTATGACAAACAAGAACTATACTAAAATTGTACAAATCACGTTATTTTGTATGTTATAATTTTTCAACTCTTTTTAAATATGAAAAAAAAGAAGGGATGAATTGATAATTTAAATAGCTATTTTACTATTTGGTTCTATTTTTACTTATTTTAAAAGAATTATATTGAGATTAAAAATTTGTTTTAACTTGTTATAGACCTGGCAAAGGCTCATGTCTGCGAGAAGCCCAAGCAGCATAAGCCCAAAGGTAAGCTCTATAAATAGGAGCTAAAAATCACAGGTATGACTGATCTCTCTAACCCTATTTTATGGAATCACGACAGTGCACACACACACCCCCTCTGGTTAAGGCCATCATATAGTGTGTAGTGATTCGTTGTCCCCAAGATACCTAATTCATAGGTATCTAAAGAGAAAGCACTAAATCCAAGATCAATCATCTGACCAACGGTCGGACACCTCTGCCTCAGGCAGAACATTGGCGCCGTCTGTGGGGAACGAAGATTTTTCTTACTATTACTACGTGATTAAAGGCAGATGATCGAGATGGCAAGGACAACCAGGAGTAGATATCGACAGCCTTCAAGATCGAATTCCAGGCATCATCCTGTTCCACCAATCAGGGAGGATCCTGTGAATCATTATATAGACAATAATGAGGTGCATGTTAGTAACGTGCATTCAGATTCGGCATCAACCCCAGTCGTCAATCCGAATGCCCCATATGTGCAGGGTTTACAACCAATGGAGGACCAAGTTGCAGACGCGATGCAGTTTCTAAAAGGTGCAATTGGTGATCCGCGGATGACGGATCTGGATGCTGCTGCGGATCTGCGGGTGACGGATCTGGCCGTTGCTGCGGTCCTTCGGAGAATGGAAGAGATGGAAAGAAGGCACGAGCTCGAACGGGAGGAAGGTGATAGGCAGATGCGAGAGCTGGAGACTAGAGTAGGGCGAGTCTCTAACCCGAATCCGGAGCAAGCTATAACCCGGGTTATGAATGACTTGAGGATCACGAATCCCTAGGGAAACAATGACAGAACCCGGGCTCAAGTGAGAAATATCAGACATGTTGGGAGCCGATCTCAAAGGAACGCTCCCGGCTTGGCTTTTAATCAGTAACCTCGGCACGAGGAAACCCGAGATGAAGGAATAAATAAAGAAAGGCAGAGGGAGAGTTCCCAGTTCATAAACCCATTCAGAAACCCGGATGACGTATCCGGGATCTATAGGAGGAAGTATCACAGGGGACAGTACAACGATAGCCCCTTTGTGGATGAGGTTGTGGATGCACCCTTCCCAGAAAATCTAAATTTATCAGAACTCCTCAAATATGATGGAACGCAGGATCCCCAGGTGCACTTGGATGACTTTGATACGGCAATGTACATCAAGGGAATAGAAGAACATTTGATTACCCGTTTGTTTGCGACTACGCTGACCGGAGCTGCTCAAACATGGTTTTCATCTTTTCCAGTGGGATCCATCAGATCCTTTGAAGAGCTTGGAGGGAGGTTCTTGCTGAATTTTGCCAATAGCAAAAAATAGCCGAAGTCAGAATTTGCGTTGGGAAAAATAAGACAACAAAATGGGGAAACCTTGCAAAAGTACTTGGACCGTTTTAAAATGGCGGCCTTGCAGGTTCCCGGGTTGTCAAAAAATGTTCATCTACATTTAGTAATCGCGGGGTTACATGGCTCTTCTCGGTTGGCTAAGTCCGTCTACAAAGACCCATTCCGAACTCTAATAGAGTTCACAGCACGATCGAAGAAATATCTAGAGCTTGAACATATGGAAATCGAGAATATGGATCAAAGGCAGTACCCCGGCCAAGCAGAAAAACTTGACAGCAGGAAGCAAAACGGTTACCGAGGTAAAAGGCAAGATGATAAAACTTCAGCGAAGGGGAGATTTGACAGGTATGCGCCTTTGAATTCGTCCAGATCACAAATCTGGAGGGAGGTAGCATCCACAGAGATGAAAAGGGTAGATAGACCTCGGCCATTACTCAATCTAGCCGGGTTGGACCAATCTCGGTACTGTGCTTTCCATGATGGACCCGGCCATACTACTGATGAATGCTGGGACCTAAGAGACGCGATTGAAAAATATATCAGAGACGGAAAGCTGCGACAATATCTTATAAGGACGCAAGGATGGAAGAACAATAGGAAGAGAATAGGAGGTCGGCCAATGAGCCCACCGTGAGAAAAAAGGCACAAGGAAAAAAGTCGGGGCAAGAAGCCGACCAGAGAAGAGGACGAGTTCGTGGAACCTGAGTTCGAATGTAATGTGATTAACGGGGCTTTCGGAGGAAGAGGCGATACCATGAATGCCAGGAGGAAATACTTAAGGGAGGTGCTCTCGATACGAGAGCGGCCCAAGTTTAAAAAGGTCGAAAAAGAACCACAATACTATATTTCACCAAGAAAAAGCTGGAGGATGTCATGCCAGGACATGTTGATGGGTTAGTTATAACGAGAACACTAGTCAACTGTAAAGTCAAAAAGATATTTGTGGACAACGGCAACTGTGCCGACATAATCCTGTGGCAGGCTTTCCAGAAAATGAACATGGATGAAGAAGATTTGAAACCTTGCAATACGGCTTTGATCGCATTCAATGGCCGTAACACCATCCCCAAAGGATATATAGATCTAAGACTCACTCTAGGAATCAAGGAGGCGTACAAGTCCGAAAGAGTAAGGTTCATTGTTGCCGACTTCCCTTCAGAGTACAATGTGATTTTGGGAAGACCAACGATCCACGACTGGGATATGCTGGTTTCCACCAAACATCAAAAACTTAAGATGATTGGTAAGCAAAACACGATCATCACCATTGCAGGAGACCAAAAAGAGTCTCGGGATTGTTATTTTAAGTCGGTCAGGGCAGTCCAAAGTGACCCTAAACCTTCAGTCGAGATGAGAACTGACAGCCAACAGGATGGCTCAAACAGGGAGAAAAAGACGCTGATCAACATGGTAGAATTGGACATGAGGGATGATACTCAGATTTCGAGACCGGAACCCGATGGCGAGTTGGAAGAAATAAGCATTGGGGACGAAGAGCAAGTTGCAAAGATTGGTAAGGGGTTGACTGAAGAGGAAAAGGTTCGACTTACCAAATGCCTGAGGAAAAATAAAAACGTTTTTGCTTGGAAGTCCTCAGAAATTCTCGGCGTACACCCTGCCTTTTGCTGTCATAAGCTTGCAGTATACCCCGGGTCTAAGCCGGTAGCGCAGAAGAAAAGAAAGCTCAGCCCAGAGCGTCGGCAGGTGTTGGAGGATCATGTGAAGGAATTGTTGGAAGCAGAATTCATCAGAGAAATACAATACACAACCTGGCTGTCCAACGTGGTAATGGTTAAGAAGCCAAATGGAAAATAGAGGGTGTGCACAGACTACACAGATCGAAATAAAGTATGCCCTAAGGATGCATACCCTATGCCTAACATAGATCAACTGGTTGATAGCTTATCTGGTTTCCAAATATTGTCCTTAATGGATGCTTATTCAGGGTATAATGAAATTCTGTTACACCCAGAAGACCAGGAAAAGACTACCTTCATCGCAGAAAAGGCGAACTACTATTACAATGTGATGCCCTTTGGATTGAAAAACTCAGGGGCCACCTACCAAAGAATGATGAATCAGGTGTTCGCGGACCAACTAGGTAAGAGTGTTGAGGTGTACATAGATGACATGATTGTCAAGTCGACCAATTCGGCAGTACACATTGAAGATCCGGAGCATACCTTTGAAAAACTAAGACGATACAACATCCGGTTGAACCCAGCCAAATGTGCTTTCGGGGTCCTTGCAGGAAAATTTCTGGGGTTTATGTTGACTCACAGAGGCATCGAAGCTTACCCGAATAAGTGTCGAGCAGTGCTGGAAATGAAGGCCCCGGCAAACAAGAAAGAGATACAGCAATTAACAGGAAGGCTAACCTCCCTCACTAGATTTTTACCTCGATCTGCAGAAACAGAACAACCTTTCTTCAAGCTACTTCGGAAGGAGGTTCAATATGGGTGGAGTTCGGAGTGTGAGGCCGCATTCCAAGAAATTAAGAAGCAACTGGCTTCACCACCAGTGTTGACCAGACCAAGAGAAGGGGAGGCATTGATAATATACCTCTCTGTGGGAGATGTAGCTGTCAGTTCGGTCCTAGTTCAAGAAAACGAAGAAGGACAACAACCGATCTACTTCGTGGGCCGTCTCTTGCAGGGTGCGGAACTCAAGTACCAAAAGTTAGAAAAGGCTGCATTTGCCCTGTTGATCTCGGCTAAGAGGCTCAGAGCATATTTTCAGGGACACCAAATTGTGGTTAGGTCGGACCTGCCAATCCGGCATATCCTTCACAAGCCTGATTTAGCAGGAAGAATGATGGCTTGGGTTGTCGAGCTATCAGAATTTGATATAATGTTTGAAAGTCGTAAAGCAATCAAGTCCCAAGCATTGACAGATTTTATCAGGGAGCTTACTTCGATCCAAATGGAAGCTTCAAGCAACCCAGACACATGGAAGGTATATGTGGATGGGTCTTCTAACCCCAAAGGTAGTGGGGCCGGGGTCATCATAGAAAACCCGGAAGGAATATCGATGGTGTACTCTATGCAAATGCATTTTGAAACATCAAATAACCAGGCAGAATACGAGGCTTCATAGCCGGATTGCATCAGGCTAAGGATCTCGGAGCTCGGAAGCTACAGGTGTATAGTGACTCTCAATTGGTTACTTCCCAAATTGAAGGGAGCTATCAAGCCAGAGGACCACTGTTGACTAAGTATTTAGACTCTGCGAGGCAGTTAATTGCAGAGTTCGAGAAGGTAGAGGTCAGCCATATTCCAAGAAATGAAAACAGCAGGGCGGACATATTGTCTAAGTTGGCGAGCACCAAGGGATGGGGAAATCACAGGACGGTAGTTGAACAAAGTATCCCAGAACCCACATATGTTATGCAGATATCAGAAAAAGATGACTGGCGTTACCTTATCATCGATTACTTGGAAAATGGAACCTTGCCCATCGCTAAAGAAGAATCTAGGAAATTAATTAAGGATGCAGCATCATACACCATGATGGAAGGGCAGCTTTACAAGAAAAGGATCTTTTCGCCCCTGTTGAAGTGCTTGATTATGGATGAGGCCAAATATGTCCTGACCGAAATCCACGAAGGAATCAACGGCCAACATATTGGAGGTAAGGCTTTAGCCCGGAAAGCGGTTAGAGCCGGATATTTTTGGCCATCCATGGGTAATGATGCGAAAGAGCATGAGCTTAAATGTGATCAATGCCAGAGACACGGAAAAAATCTTCTAGCCCCCCAGAAGAGTTAAGTTTAATCACGACACCATGGCCATTCTTTAAATGGGGAATGGACCTTCTGGGCTCGTTTGCAACAGCGGAAGGGCAGTTGAGGTGGCTGATAGTGACCATTGATTACTTCACTAAGTGGATAGAAGCAGAACCGGTTGCAACGATCACCTCGGCTCGAGTTCAGCGTTTCTTTGAGAGAAACTTGATTTGCAGGTTTGGAATTCCAGCCAAGGTGGTTATTGACAACGGGACCCAGTTCACGAGTAAAGCATTCCAGGAATTGATGGCAAACCTCCACATTAGACATCGATTTGCATCCGTAGAGCATCCTCAGACTAATGGGAAAGCAGAAGCAGCAAATCAAGTTATCATAGAAGGACTGAGAAAGAGGATAGACCAATCTGCTAAAGGGAAGTGGGTTGAAGAGTTGTGGTATGTCCTCTGGAGATACAGAACCACGATGCAAACGTCTACTGGAGAAAGTCCATTTAGATTAACCTATGGATGCAAGGCCATGATCCCGGTGGAATTGGGAGAACCTTCATGGAGAAGGGTGCAAGCCTTATCTCAAGCAGAAGAAGAGAATAGTAAAAAATTAGCGGTGGAGCTAGATTTGATAGACGAAGCTCGAGTTATAGCGCATTGCAAAAACTTTGCTGCAAAATAGCTTGTTACTACCCGTTTTAATAGAAAGGTGAAGCCCATATCGTTTGTAGTCAGAGACTTAGTTCTACGAAGAGCAGACGTAGGAGGACGAAACGCGACTGAGGGAAAGTTAGCCCCAAAATGGTAAAGACCATTCAGAGTCAAGTAAAAGCTAACAAGAGGAGCTTATGTGCTAGAAACTCTGCAAGGGAAAAGTGTGAAAAGAACATGGAATGCAGATAAACTGAAAAAATACTTTAGTTGAAAAGAAAGACAGATCTGACGTTTCCCTGATGTTTTCCTCTTGTAGTTACAATTTCAGTTATGAATAAATGGAATAATAAATCAGGCATTTCCCCAAAAGAGTGTTTTCTTTTTCTAACCCGAGGTATTTGAACCATCTTGCCCAAGGGCAAGATCAAGCACAGTTAATATAACGTCGAGCAGAACTAGGCTTGTTTTGTATAGGAATTAAAGGAGTTTTCAGAGGAAACCAAATGAAAGACTTAAACCATAGTTAATATAACGTCGAAGTAAATGGAAGGTTGAGTCTAGTTTACATCAAATGAAAGATTAAACCATAGTTAATATCCTTCTCCTTAGTGTCAGACCCAGTACAATAAAAGAAGCTACACTTCACCCAAGTTTGCTAGATTGAGAAGCGAACTTATTACAATTTTATTTCATATATAGAAACTCAGTTTGAAATCAATTTGAAAGTGCTTCGAAGTGAAATGGGAGCGAGTTTATCATGACAAATTTTTATCAAAAAAGGGGAAAAATCCCCTAGAGGAGTTGTGTAGAAACACCTAAACAAAATGGCAAGGTTGAGCGTAAGCATCAACATGTTCTCAATGTTGCACATGCTCTATTTTTTCAATCATAATTACCTTTGAATCTGTTGTGCTTTGCAATAACTCATGCCACACATCTGATTAATGGACTTTGCACTTATCTTCTTGGCAACAAATCACCTATTCAGTTTTCTATAATAAGCCTCCAACACTCCTTCACTTACGAGTGTTTGGCTGCCTCAACTATGCTAGCACTATCACTGCTCATCGAGGAAAAATTTCACCCAGAGCCAAAAGGTGTGCATTCATTGGTTACCAAGATGGCATGAAGGGTCAAGTTCTTTATGATCTGTCTTCAATGAGATATTTGTGTTTTGTCATGTTTTTTATGAAAATCAATTCCCATTTATAAAGAGTTGTGTTCAAACTATTGATTCATCTACCAATATAATGCTTGATTTTCCCATATATAACATTCCATCTTCGACACCTACTACTTCCCCAACAAAGGCATCAAAATATACCATTCTAGATAACTCCTCCAATGCCAATGACCCACATGTACGACGTTCTACTCGTATCAAGTCTCATCCACAATATTTATGAGATTTTCATTGTTCCTTCTCTTTGACTTCTGCATCAAAATTAAATATGAACAACTTACCTTATGTTCATTTTCCTTTATCTGATGTCTTATCCTATAAAACATATTCTTCTACTTTCACTTGTTTTTGTTGCAATTCCATCACACAGATTGAACCACACACTTATCTTTAGGCATCCAAGCATGAATGCTTGAAACAAGCTATGCAAGCAGAGCTATTTTCCTTATAACAAAACCACGCATGGATCCTTGTGGATAAACCACCTGACAACCACATCATAGGGTGCAAGTGGGTGTACAAAATCAAGCTGAAAGCATATGGTAGCATCGAGAGGTATAAAACACGTTTAGTTGCCAAAGGTTACACCCAAATGGAGGGAGTGGACTACCTTTATACCTTATCACCAGTTGCTAAGATGACCACTGTTCGTGTACTCCTCACCATAGCTGCTTCCAGATGTTGGCATCTCCTACTGCTAGATGTGAACAACGCGTTCTTGCACGGAGACCTCAATGAAGAGGTCTATATAGCTCTACCCGAAGGCTTCACTCCATCTTCATCTCCCAAGGTGTGTAAACTTCATAAGTCACTTCATTGTCTCGAGCAAGCAAGCCATCAATGGTACTCCAAGCTATCTTCAGCCTTGGTTTCTTTGGGATACAAATAATCAATTGCAGATCACTCCCTCTATGTCAAGCACGTACCTTCTTCATTAACTGCCTTCTTAATCTATGTGGATGACATTATGTTATCGGGTAATGATCTGGATGAGATACACCATGTAAAGGCATCACTGGACTCAATGTTCAAAATCAAATACTTGGGCAATCTTTGCTTCTTTCTCGAGTTGGAAGTAGCCCGTTCTAAATCTGGTATAGTGGTAAATCAACGCAAATACGCTCTTGAACTATTGACCAATTGTGAAATGATTGCTTGCAAGCCTGCATCTACCCCCATGGAACCTTCTCATAAGCTTCATCATGCCACTATTGTTGAATATGATATTCTTCCAGGTGTTCAAGTCTATCGTCATTTAATAGGATGTTTGTTGTATCTCACAACAATGAGACCAGACTTGTCTTTCGCAGTTAACCAGCTTAGGCAGTTTGTCTCTGCTCACACATCTTTACACATGGCAGCAGCTAATTCTCTTTGGCCTCACTAATGCTCTGGCAATTTTAATGGATTACATGAATCATATTTTCAAGCCCTGCCTAGATTAGTTTGTCATTGTGTTCATTGATGACATTCTGATATATTATAAGAATTATATAGATCCTGCAAAGCATCTCAGAATAGTCTTACAAATTTTGAAAGAAAAAAGGTTATATGTTAAGCCATCAAAATATAAATTTTGGCTTACCGAGATGAAATTCCTAGGCCATGTTATCTCTATTGATGGAGTAACAGTAGATCCTAGCAAAATAAAAGTAGTCATTGATTGGGAAAGACCTACGACAGTATCAGAAATCAGAAGTTTCTTTTTCTTGGCAGGATATTATAGGAGGTTCATTTAGGGATTTTCACTTATGGTACTACCTTTGACCAGATTGACAAGAAAGGGTGTTCCATTTGTGTGGACCCTTGAATGTGAGCAGTGTTTTCAAGATCTGAAAGAGAAATTGACTATAGCTACAATTCTCACTCTTCCTGACCCAACAAGAAAGTTTGAGATTTGCAGTGATGCCTCCAAGATGGGGCCATGGTGTGTTTTGATGCAGAAGAAAAAATTTGTTGCCTATGCATCTAGACAGTTGAAACCACATGAAGAAAATTACTCTATTCATGATTTGGAGTTAGCAATCATAGTGTTTGTCTTAAAAATATGGCGACATTTTCTATATGGTGTTAACTTGATAGTTTTTAGTGATCATAAGAGTTTAAAATATTTCTTTGACCAAAAAGAATTAAACATGAGACATAGATTATGGATGGAGTTCATTAAGGACTATGATTTTGAGCTACAATACAATCCGGGCAAGGCTAATATAGTAGCTAATGCCTTAAGCAGAAAATCAGCTAGTGTTGCAGGTATTATAATAGAGGAGTACAACCTTATTGAATAGTTCAGAAGCCTAAATATAGTTATCAGTAAAGGAACATGAAGCCTTGAAACCTAGACTATAGAGGTGCAAAATGAAATCTTTAAAAGAATCATAATGATGGGAGCTTAGAGTCCTTGGAAGGATAGAAAGAAATTATAGTTGATAGCAATGATCTTTTAGTTTATTAAAACAGAATAGTTGTGCCTTTGGGACAATTTGTGGAAGATGTATTGGCAGAAGCCCATAAAGGCCAGTACAATATCCACTCAGGTGCCACCTAAATGTACTATGATCTCAAGAAATATTTCTGGTGGGAAAGTATGAAAAGGGACATAACAAAGTATGTATCCAGGTGTTTGATATGTCAGAAAGTGAAAACAGCGCATATGAGGCCAGCAAGTTTACTTTAGCTATTGTTGATTCTAGAGTGGAAGTGGTTGAGTATATCTATGGATTTCGTTGTTGGACTGCACAGGACATTGGCTGGGTATAATTCTATGTGGTTATAGTTGACAGATTGACGAAATCCGCTCATTTTCTCCATGTGAAGGTGAGTTTTACTACAGAGAAGTTGGCTCGTTTATATGTCAGTAAGATTGTGAAATTTCATGGTATACCTGAGAGTATTATTAGTGATAGAGATCCAAAGTTCACATCTGGTTTATGGGGGTCGTTACAACAGGCTTTTAGTACTCAGCTTAGATTGAGCACATCATATCATCCTCAGACAGATGGTCAGACAAAAAGAACTATACAGACCTTGGAGGATATGCTTAAGGTATATACATTGGAGTAAGGTGTTAGGTGGGATGTGTATATTCCACTAGTGGAGTTTTCCTATAATAACAGCTTTCATGCCAGTTTTGGCATGACACCTTACGAGGCTCTCGGTGGCAGGAGATGCAGGACTACTACATGCTGGACTGAAGTTGGTGAGAGGAAATTAATTTCCCCAGATATAGTATATGTAACATCCCGTGTTAACCCGATTTGTTAACATGTCATCGTATTAAGCCACAGTTAATTAAAAATTTGCGGAATATCTTTTTCTTTTCAATTATGACGTCATTATACTTAGCCAAGTTGATTACTTAATCATTTTCATAAAAAAAATGCCTTTATATGTATTGCAAAGACAACTAACTGAAAAACCTCATAACATAGATTAATTGTGAGTATCTAAGTCACGAATCTACAACCCGTAGTCCGGAAAATATCCTAATACATTATTACAACTCCAAACCAAAATAAGACATAATCAAGTCAACGTGGCATGGACAATCCCCATACTCACCAAATAGACAGCATAATCAATAGAGTCTCCACAAAAGCAATATAACACTAGCAAACTAAAAGCATATCATCATCAGATATAATTTAGCATCCAAACATGTCAGCATATATACAACAATATCAGCTAAGCTTCGGCCTCCTGCCGCTAGAGGTCTCAACCTCCGCATTACCTGAACCTGAAATGGTGCCCCAAACGTGGGGTGAGATCTCTAAACAGAAATCTCAGTAAGACAAGGGGTCCTCAAGGATCTTCCACTCCAAGCTCACTTACATGTGCAATATAAGTTCAAAAGCAGTAATTCAATATAAGTTCCAAAATAAGTGCAATGCATAAGATAAACATGTCATGCGTATAAATAATATTCTACTAATCTGAGAAGTGCAGGAATACGTCTATTACCCACACAGTAACAGCCCATGCTATATTTGCCTACGGAATCACCCCATGGCTTACCGAATAGGCAACACACCACATCTATATCATAAGCAATTTCACTTAACAGTTTCATAACATTTCAATAATCAAAACATGAAAACAACATCATGCATATAAACCATCCCCCCATGGGACATGGTGGAACCAACAATGGCTAAACCGAGGACACAAAAGCTTACCTTGTAAGCTAGCTATCCAAACCAAGAGTCCACACAAGCTCAAGGCCCACAAAAAGCACAATCACAATCTGTTCATACCATAATTAATCATCAATAATCATAGCTCAGATTAAATTAAGTGATAAAGTCTTTCTTACTCATTTTAACTCATTGCATGTTGTTTCTGCAGGAAGTATTCGAATACTCCATGAGTAGTATTCGAATACTCCAGCTCTCCAGAAAGTATTCGATTACTTTCATTTAAGTATTCGAATACTACCAAGTATCCGAATACTTTTCCCCACAGTATCCGAATACCAAACCTCAATGTATTCGAATACTTCTTCAAAGGTATCCGAATACTTTTCTTCCCAGAAAAGTATTCCCATACTCCTACAAGGAGTATTCCACTACCAGATTAAAACTACTATTGAAAATCTTTACCAAATACTCTAAGATTTTATTATGTTAAACTAGACATTTCAAGCTTTCCAACGACATATTTTATGCCTCAATAGGAGTTGTATAACTCCGGTTATGAATTTTGCAAAGTTCCTACAACAAGCTGAATTTCCAGCAATAAGGTCTCAAATTAAAACATACAATGAGATAAATACACTTATCCAATGGATCTGAAAATTTACACGGTTATATACCTATGTATTAGATTCACATAGGTTCAAACCTCACTCAATTTAGAGCTTTGTAGCTCAAGTTATCGTAATTTTACTAAACTAGGTCCCTGCTGTCTCGCGAAGTATTCGATTACTGCCTTTTTCCAGGAAGTATTCGAATACTGTCTGAAAAGAGTTCGAATACTTCTTCGATAGAATCCAGAAAACTGAGTTTTAAAGGTATAATTGACCTCCAATGATCCAAACTCGATCTGGAGTCCAAGAACTCCAAAAACAGATGTTCATATGCATGTTAGGGACTCAGAAACACATTCATTTTATCAAATGGTTCAAGTTTCAATTTTTAATTGCTTAACAAGCTTAAAATGTCAAAAACACAAGGATATGATCATGGTATACCTCAAAGGCTCCCAACTCTGAAAATGAGACAGAAAAGAGGTCTCTGACTACACACCAAGGTTCTGACTTCAAAAGGCCACGAATTTGGTCAACAAGCTTGGCCCTTTAGGCCAAAAGGTGGCTTCTTGAAGCTCAAGAAGCTAAGAACAAGGTCACACAACCCCAAACTCAAGAGGGCAGCACCAAAGTCAGCAACTCCACCTCACCACAAAGGCTACAATCTCAGAAATGTGACACACCACACCCTTACAAGACCAACTCCCACAAGCTAGAGTGTTTAGGTGAAGGGAAGAGTAGGAAAAATGGTTTCTTGGAGCTTTTGCTATGGAGAGTGAAGGTGGCAAGGGAAGAACTGGTCAGCAGCCAAAGGGGTCCAAAACTCACGTAAGGGAATAAGCATTCTGACCTAGGGCATTCTGCCACTAGCTTATATAGGCCCACATAAGTTAAAACACACAGTATTAACGAAAATAGCTACGCTTATCATTTTAATCTCAAACTTGATATTCTGAACCTACTTATTTTTCTATGATTTTTCATATTTTTATTTTATTTTTCGCAGCACCTTTTCGGTACGCGCTTTTTCATAGCCAGTATCAGTTCTGGCACATGTTCTCATTATTTTGACCTGAAACTTATTTTACTAGTCCTATATAATATTCTAGGAATATTCATGCACTTATTATAATTTTCTGGGATACTTCACCGGTATGCATTTATACCGGGTAGCAGAACCGGTATCAGCACTTTTCGTCAGAAAAGCGACTTTCAGCATTATTACTCAATTACAATAATGATTAAAGTCTCATAATAATTATTAGGGTCAATTATAAAATTATTTCCTAATTTCTCTTAATTAATTTAATTATTTCCTTAATTAATGGTGCGAGTTCTTACATTCACCCCACTTTTTTAAGGATTTTGTCCTCAAAATCAGAAACATACCTGTCTCGAAGCGCGGGATACTGACGGAGGAGCTCGTCCTCTCGCTCCCAGAATTACCTTTCAGGAATTCTTCTCGTTCATCGTACTTTGACTATCGAAATGATCGTACTTTTTAGTTGCTTCTCGCCACGATCGAGAATTTTGAGTGGTCCGACAGGAGTTTTCAAGTTCTCCCGAACTTCCACAACATCCGGTTACACCGCTTGCGAAGGATCCCCACTGAACTCCAGTGAACGATGCTTAACATCAATGTAGTTCTCCTAGCGACTTTGTGCCTGCTTCAGCTTTCCTCTGATCATCTGAATCGGCTGGGGGTAAATTGGACAAGGTCCAAGCCAAACAACGCTTTATCTTCAACCTCGGACCAACAGGTAAGAGTTCTACACCTCCTACCAAACATCGCCTCATAAGGTTCCATGCCCAGGCTAGCAAGGAACACACAATTGTACAAAAACTCAACTGATGCCAGGTACCTATCTCATGCCGGGCCTGCTCCAAGGTGCAAGCCCTCGACATGTCCTCCACGGTCTGGATGGTCCGCTCAGTCTGTCCAGCAGTCTGAGGGTGATAGCTATACTCAGTAGCAACTGAGTCCCAAAAGCTCTCTCAGTGCCCCCCCGAACCGAGAGGTGAACTTTGGTCCCTATCACTGATGATATTCTCGGGCACCCCGTGAAGACTCACGATATCGCGAACAACCGGTTTGGCCAACTGCTACGAAGAGAAACTCACATGTACCAGAAGAAAGTGGGCAGACTTAGACAATCTGTCCACAATAACCCAAATAGAGTCAAGACCAGCCTGAGTCTTAGGCCAACCCAACACGAAGTTCATGGAAATACTTTTCCACTTCCACTGCAGTACTTCAAGAGGTTGAAGCTTATCAACGGCTTCTAGTGTTCAATCTTCACCTTCAGGCATCACAACAAATGGACACACAACAACAGTGTCCTTTCTCAATCCAAGACACACTGTCCTGGTTCTTCTCCATAGCTAATTCTTGACTCTCACAGCCTCAATCTCGAGAAGTGCATCCTCAAACTAGGAAGTTACCTTCGAATCTCGGAACTTTGCGATGACATCAAAACGTCGATCGATTCGCTGGGATCACTAGTCACTCCCTCAACAGAGGTGACATAACCCCACAAAATCTAATCTACACACAACTCGAGTGAGTTTGGTCCTATTCCATGACTCTAACCTCGACCAGACTTACAATTTATAATCAATATCCTCAATTAAATTCATATTCATTTCAGAGTACTAAATCATAATCATATTCATTTCAACCAATATATGTTAGTTAACATACTCCTTCACGTAGTAACGTACCTTAGTTCACGTACACCTGCAAAATTTTCAAATTCAATAACATAATAACTAAAAAAAAAACTCTATGTAACGGTATACCTCAATCTCCATTGTATCTGCAAAATCAAGAGTCAGTCAAAGATGAAATAACATTGAATATTACCACAGTTCATCGTACTTATTTCATGCTTAACACTATCCCTGGTGTTAACATGTCAACTACTCATGACACATATCAATAGTCATCATAAAATCCTAGAGTCATGGAGATCACTCAACTCACAAACTACTTGTACATGCACTTCCTCGCATATACAAGGTCACACGTGGCCCTCGCCACAAATACCAAGTGTTACACACTCAGTTTCCCTGAAGAGAATTTCACATTCTCAAACAGATCACCATCGCGGTTAATTAATGGAGTAAGGCATCTTGCCTCATTAACAAAATGACCGGTGCTTCCCATAGAGACACGCTCGGTCGGATGAAGTCTTTCGCCGAAAGACTCCCAACAACTTCTTCAGCTCAGCCAATTCTGGCGGAACATCCGGTATGGAGCTAATACAATAGACCCCACACCAGGCAACAATTCTAATGGAGAACGCTATCTCCCGCTGTGGCGGAAACTCAGGAATCTGCTCAGGACATACCCCGAGGAATTCCTTACCACAGGAATCCCAGTGATATCCTCATGTGCCCCACCCGCCAAACCTCTCAACAAAACATATCTGAATGCCCCTGCACTCAAGGCTCTCCTAGCCTGCAGCAATGATATATACGGCGAGGAACTGGCTGTGGAGTCACACGGAGGCATCACCACACGCTAGGCACAACAATCAATCAATAAATCAGTCATCACACAACTATTGGACAATCCATCCATGCCCAAGATGATTTCCAAAATTAGTCATCGGTAATCCCATCCGATCTACCGAGGACTCACGACTAACCCACCGAAACATGACATCTCGATGTACAGTGGTAGTATCACACTTTTCCCCGGTGGCGATAGTCACCCGCAACGGTGGAGAAAACACAGACATGGGCACTCAAGCCCCACAACAATCGGGGTTGCAATAAAGAATGCGTAGCCCCGGAATCAATAAGCATCAAAACAACACCATCAATGGTAACAGTACCTCTAACAAGGTTCGGAGCTCGGTTCGACTGCTAGTGATCCAACGTATACACATGCCCGGCAGCAGGTGGCATTGCAGGTGTCGAAGTAGGTGGAAGAAGAATCCTCTGTAAAGGAACTGCTGCAGCTCTCGCTGTCGACGATGGACACTCTCTAGCATAGTGGTCCTCCATGCCACACTGGAAACTTATAGTCTGACCGGTAGCACACGACCCTAGATGAAACTTCCCACATCACATGCATTTGGGAGTAAAAGGTCTTGCTGAACTCCCTTGAGTGAAAGTCCTCTTGAACTGACTAGGCGCCTGCCTAGCAGCCAACTGCTTTCCCTTTCCTTTGCCAGCAAATTTCCTGTCTTTCCAAGAAGTGGAACTACCAGTTCCCTTATCCTCAGTAACTTTGGCCCTTCTCGCAATACAAACATCCTCAGTGTCCCTCTGCTGAAAATCTGACGTATAAACTCGGTCAGTCTCTAGTGGTGCAGGAACCATCTGGAATGGCGTCACATTAGCAACCGTAGCACCAGCGATATTTGTAACGCACTCTCTGGAGTAGTGGCCCTCCTTGCCACACCTGAAGCATATCAGTTCACCCGAAACACAACATCTCGAATGCTCCTTATCGCAACCCGTACACTTCGGAATAATCGAAGATCCAGCAAATTTGCCTGCCTGAGTAGTAAGCCTCTTGAATTTGTTGCACAATTGCTTAACATGTAGATGCTTCCCTTTACTTCTACCTCTGAATTTCATGTCCCTCCAGGAAGTACCCTTATGGGTATTCCCACACGTGCTGCACTGAAGCAACGAGGATTTATTCCCAACTAGCATTCCTCTAACTCCACTACTAAACTGATATGGGGATGGAGGTGGTGGCGGCGGAGGATGTTGGCCGTTATGACAACCAATTCTCATCTCCTTCAATACGACCCGCACCATGGTCATATACACCAGTCAATTTTCCTCCAAAACATCTTCAATAGCTTTCCAGTTCGCCTCTCGAACGGCGTCCATCATTGCTAGGTTGGCCAATCTAGCGGTCTCCTGATCGGCTAGTCTAGCCGCCTGCATCTCAGCCAATGCAGTCAGGACAGGATCCGGCTGATCCTCAGTGGTCTCATGGTTCCTCCTAGGCATTACCATGACTCTGCACAAGTTACACAAAGAATAATTTGATCAGGCCCACACAATGTGGTCACATATGCATTATCATAGCAAAACCCAACAGAGAGAACACACAAGATAGACTCGCAACAAAACATCCTAAGTTATTGCAATACATACAGATTTTTCCCTAGAAAGTGCTCAGATACCATAAAATGTAACACCCCGTGTTAACCTGGTTTGTTAACATGTCATCGTATTAAGCCACGCTTAATTAAAAATTTGCGGAATATCTTTTTCTTTTCAATTATGACGTCATTATACTTAGCCAAGTTGATTACTTAATCATTTTCATAAAAACAACGCCTGTATATGTATTGCAAAGACAACTAACTGAAAAACCTCATAACATAGATTAACTGTGAGTATCTAAGTCACGGATCTACAACCCGTAGTCCGGAAAATATCCTGATACATTATTACAACTCCAAACCAAAATAAGACATAATCAAGTCAACGTGGCATGGACAATCCCCATGCACACCAAATAGACATCATAATCAGTAGAGTCTCCACAAAAGCAACATAACACTAGCAAACTAAAAGCATATCATCATCAGATATAATCCAGCATCCAAACATGTCAGCATATATACAGCAATATCAGCTAAGCTCCGGCCTCCTGCCGCTAGAGGTCTCAACCCCCGCATTACCTGAACCTGAAATGGTGCCCCAAACGTGGGGTGAGATCTCTTAACAGAAATCTCAGTAAGACAAGGGGTCCTCAAGGATCTTCCACCCCAAGCTCACTTACATGTGCAATATAAGTTCAAAAGCAGTAATTCAATATAAGTTCCAAAATAAGTACAATGCATAAGATAAACATGTCATGCGTATAAATAATATTCTATTGATCTGAGAAGTGCAGGAATACGTCTATTACACACACAGTACCAGCCCATGTTGTATTAGCCCATGCTATATTTGCCTACGAAATCACCCCATGGCTTACCGAATAGGCAACACACCACATCTATATCATAAGCAATTGCACTTAACAATTTCATAACATTTCAATAATCAAAACATGAAAACAACATCATGCATATAAACTATCCCCCCATGGGACATGGTGGAACCAACAATGGCTAAATCGAGGACACGAAAGCTTACCTTGTAAGCTAGCTATCCAAACCAAGGGTCCACACAAGCTCAAGGCCCACAAACAGCACAATCACAATCTGTTCATACCATAATTAATCATCAATAATCATAGCTCAGATTACATTAAGTGATTAAGTCTTTCTTAATCATTTTAACTCATTACATGATGTTTCTGCAGGAAGTATTCGAATACTCCACGAGTAGTATTCAAATACTCTAGCTCTCTAGAAAGTATTCAATTACTTTCATTTAAGTATTCGAATACTACCAAGTATCCGAATACTTTTCCCCCTAGTATCTGAATACCACAGTATTCAAATACCAAACCTCACTGTATTAGAATACTTTCCAGTATTCGAATACTTCTTCAAAGGTATCCGAATACTTTTCCTCCCAGAAAAGTATTTCAATACTCCTGCAAGGAGTATTCGACTACCAGATTAAAACTACCAATGCAAATATTTACCAAATACTCTAACATTTTACTATGTTAAACTAGACATCTCAAGCTTTCCAACGACATATTTTATGCCTCAATCGGAGTTTTATAACTCCGGTTATGATTTTTGCAAAGTTCCTACAACAAGATGAATTTCCAGCAATTAGGTCTCGACTTAAACATACACTGAGAAAAATACACTTATCCAAAGGATCTGAAAATTTACAGTGTTGTATCCCTATGTGTTAGCTTCACATAGGTCCAAATCTCACTCAATTTAGAGCTCTGTAGCTTAAGATATCGTAATTTTACCAAACTAGGTCACTGCTGTCTCGCGAAGTATTCGATTACTGCCTTTTTCCAGGAAGTATTCGAATATTGCCCGAAAAGAATTCGAATACTTCTTCGACAGAATGCATAAAACTGAGTTTTAAAGGTATAATTGACCTCCAATGATCCAAAGTCGATCTGGAGTCCAAGAACTCCAAAAACAGATGTTCATATGCATGTTAGGGACTCAGAAACACATTCATTTTATCAAATGGTTCAAGTTTCAATTTTTAATTGCTTAACAAGCTTAAAACGTCAAAAACACAAGGATATGATCTTGGTCTATCTCAAAGGATCCCAACTCCGAAAATGAGACAGAAAAGAGGTCTCCAACTACACACCAAGGTTCTGACTTCAAAAGGCCACAAATTTGGTCAACAAGCTTAGCCCTTTAGGCCAAAAGGTGGCTTATTGAAGCTCAAGAACAAGGTCACACAAGCCCAAACCCAAGAGGGCAGCACCAAAGTCAGCAACTCCACCTCACCACAAAGGCTACAATCTTAGAAATGTGACACACCACACCCTCGCAAGACTAACTCCCACAAGCTAAAGTGTTTAGGTGAAGGGAAGAGGAGGAAAAATGGTTTCTTGGAGCTTTTGCTATGGAGAGTGAAGGTGGCATGGGAAGAACTGGTCAGCAGCCAAAGGGGTCCAAAACTCACGTAAGGGAATAAGCATTCTGACCTAGGGTATTGTGCCACTAGCTTATATAGGCCCACATAAGTTAAAACACACAGTATTAACGAAAATAGCTACGCTTATCGTTTTAATCTCAAACTTGAGATTCTGAACCTACTCATTTTTCTAGGATTTTTCATATTTTTATTTTATTTTCGCAGCACCTTTTCGGTACGCGCTTTTTCATAGCTAGTATCAGTTCTGGCACATGTTCTCATTATTTTGACCTGAAACTTGTTTTACTAGTTCTATATAATATTCAAGGAATATTCATGCACTTATTATAATTTTCTGGGATACTTCACCGGTACACATTTATACCGGGTAGCAGAACGGGTATCTGCACTTTTCGTCAGAAAAGCGACTTTCAACATTATTACTCACTTACTAATTATTAAAGCCTCATAATAATTATTAGGGTCAATTATGGAATTATTTCCTAATTTCTCTTAATTAATGAATTAATTTCCTTAATTAACGGTGCAGGTTCTTACAGTATATGACACTACAAATCAGATTCAGATGACCAGGGATAAGCTTAAGCAGGCTCATAGTCACTAAAAGAGTTATTATGATCATAAACATAGGCCTCTTGAATTCAGTGCAGGGGAGCATGTGTTTGTGAGATTGTCACCAGTTGTAACAGCCCGTTACGTACCCATAATGTTATCATTGCATATGGTATTAAGTGCAGTTACAATCACAATGATTAAGTTAATTAAATTACGGGTAAACTTTTTCTTTTATTAAATCCTTATTGTTCACAATTAACTTTTCCTGTAATCAATTAAAACAGCACCGTAATTATAATTGCAAAACTCGCGGAAGCATCATACTTATTCATTATAACCCCCTCCCAGCAATACCATTAACTCAGGGTTATAAAATCACTCATTTTTAAATTTTGCACAGTGGTAATAGATTACCATCCTTGAGGTAATCGATTACCAAAAGTTACTGTAGAAGTCAGTAGCTCCAATTTGGCTCCCCTATTTTTGGGTAATCGATTACCATGCTATAAGTAATCGATTACCATCATAAAAGTAATCGATTACTTTCATTCACCGTGTCTCAATTATGCGTCCCCTATTTTAGTTAATCGATTACCACACTGAAGATAATCGATTACCCTACTATGAAATCACATTTTGACAGCTTTTTAACTTAAAAATAAACCATGTGTTCTACTCCTAACACTTTAATATAATTATACAACTTGTGCAATTACTAATGTAGGCTCTAAGCCCTTCCATCATGCATAATCTTATATCAATGCGTCAATTACAATGTTCATCATCTAACTTGCCAATTAGACTTCATATGGCTCATTTACAACAATAAGTCTCCAAATGCCTCAAAATACCACATGTGGCCATGGACAAGCCTCATGCTCATCAAAATATCAATATAACAATAGGCATAAATATACATCAACTACATAGACTTAGAATCTAGTCATGAACACTCAAAAGCATGGCAATATCAACATGCAATATGTTCATAACCTAAGTCCAAATGCTAGATACAATGCTATGTACATCAAATGTAATCATCCAAAATGCTATGTTCTCCATATGCACACCATGATCCAATCCTCCTCTAAGTAGGCCTATTGCCCGAAGATCCTCCATGCTCACTAGAACCTGAAATGATGTCCCCAAACGCGGGGTGAGATATACAAATATATCTCAGTAAACCAAGGATACTAGAGGATCACTCCACCCCATGGCTCATTCAATGTGCATACAATGATCATCATATAAAATGCATAATATACAAATATCACATAACACTGGGCTCATATCCAAGAACATCCACACAAGGATTCTGTTCAAGGACTCCATCATATAACTCCAGGGAAGCTTCTCGGTGCCTCTCCCGTGGTTAAGACGACTCCATGGCAAAACCCAACTGGAAATCCAAAGAGACCTATCCAGCGGAAGTCCCACGTTTGGATCATTCTGGTACCGCTCCTAGAGACGGCCCCACGGCAAAACCCGACCGGAATCCCCCAAAGGGATATCACTAGCAGAAGTCTAAACCACACACATCTACTGGTCAGAGATCACAGATATGTCACACAACATGCTCCAAGCATGTCACACATTCATGTCAATAATGCATGAACATACATTTCATACAAAGTCAAAGAGCACACAATCCAACCACTACCCTCCACTGGATGTGGTGGAACACACGAGGGGATAAACCCCAGTACCAAGAGTTTACCTTAATTCCGCAAACAATGCTCCTCAACGAAGCTCCAAACTTAATCCACTTTTATTGTGTCCGTGAGAGGTAACCTATATTGACCAAATAACAATGATCATCAATCACTTGCAAAGGAATCAATTCACTTTCACAACAATAATACCCAACCTACCCACTTAGGCCTAAGGGCTATATTACCTTTATTTCAACCATTTCACTATTTTTGCATCAAGACATCACCCATTGATTACTCAACATTTCTCACATCATTTTTTCTTATTTTTCCCCATAGGTCAAATTCTTCATGCTAGGGTACCAAAAGATTTCCAATTCATTTTAACACTTCCACACATCATACAATTCTATCATCAACTCATACAATTTCTCCTCAACTCAATTACACAATTCTACAACATGACATTTTCATGAAATCATGCATCTCAATTTCAAAATTTCCCAAGTTATCCAAATATTTTCTCAATAATTTTTATGAGTTTAATCACCATAACACATCATTCTAAGCCACTTTTATTTAATACACATTTTCAATTTGAGCCCTCTAACTATATCAACCCAATCATGCATACCCTAGGTCACAAAATCCAATCCAATTCAAAACCAAAATTGGAGGAGAAAGCTTCCCTCCAATCAACTCATACGCACTCAAAGAATGATTTTCATCACTTGAACAGTCCAAAACCACCACCAACCACCCTTCTTTGCCACCAAAACCGCCACCTATGTGGGGAAATGATCTCTCTCTCCACTCACTTTCAAGGCTCACACAAGGAAGGAAAGATGCTCACAAGGGGATTTGGAACAACTTTGATGTTTTACACTTTTGGATTTGAGTGTGTTTTGAAGGATTGAAGTTTTGAGCTCAAACTTGCTCACCACTAATAGAGTCCGCGAGTGTGAAGAAGGAAGGAGGAGAGAGAATCTGATTTTTGTGTCTAATTGGCCATTCACTCACTTAAATCACTCATATGGGTCCCACATGTCACTTAATTTTCTTAAATCATCCAATTTAACCCACAAATTCATAATCTACATATTTTTCCCATTCACGTCATATTTTTACTTCCTAGAAATACTAATCATATTTCCGCACTTATTGGTACAATTATATTGCAGTATTTTACACTGGTAAAATTTACTATTCATCAATTTTCCAGAAACTTGCCTATCCACTCAATTTTTCGTTCTGAATCCATTTCCGGTATTATTTTTCCCATTTGAGACCTCCTGCTCAAATTTTCTTTCCTAGGGTTGCGTGTTTGACAAATTACCATTTTACCTTTCTTATGCTTTTGACCCCTAATTCTATTCCTTAATCCACATTTTCATATATAATTATACGTTTAAGAAACACGAGGTGTTATACCAGTGACAGACATAGGGTGTGCTCTAGGTGTGAGGAAACCGAGTTCCCAATTCATAGGACCTTATCATATTATCAAAAGGGTGGGACCAGTGGCATATTAGTTACCTTTGCCTTATAAGTTAGCAAATATTCATGATGTCTTCCATGTATCGCATTTGAGGAAGTACAACTGGGATTCTTATCACGTCGTACAACCAAATGAAATACAGATACAGGTGAATATAAAGACTCCCGCCAGACCTTTCAGAACCCTTGACAAATTTGATAAACTTGGCAAAAATAAGTCACCTAGGTGTGAAACGATTAAGGAAAAGATAGTTATAATGAGTTTGAAACCTTGTGTGCTTATTGGGGCTACTTGGTGGTTGATATTAAGTAAGTTTAAGAAGTTTCCGCATTATGTATGAGTTACAATCAAGTTTTGAATTATGTATATACGAAAATCAAAGGTTGATTGGTGGAAATCAACGGTTAAGATTAGGTGTCAAATTTTAAAGTTTGACACCGGTGTCAAAGAATCCTATCTCATATATATATATATATATATATATATATATATATATATATATATATATAATTATGGTTATAGAGCATGGAAATATAAATTCCAGAAGTATAAATTACAAAAATGTAAATTGTTGTAATATAAATTGTGAAAATATAAATTTTCGAAATAAATAACATAAGAGAAACTGGAACGCTATATCCCATCAACATCGATTAACCGGAGAAAAGGAAAAGTAAAATATGATAATAAAGTAATACTTCCATATATTTTAGAAAAAAGAAAGAAGTAACCCCCACCTTTAGTTTTCACTTTTATCTTTCCTTATAATCAATATTCCTCACCATCAATTTCTCTCTCTCTCTCTCTGTCTCGATATCCCTTAGTAATATTTTCTCTAAATTTTCCAATACCTTTCACTCCTTAATTTCTCTAAATTTTTAAGTAATGACTATTGGCTCCTTTAGGCTCGGTTTATAGAATAATATTACCATGCCTATGGTAAATTTAACATTATAATAGTAAAATATTATTTACCTAATAATCATTAAGAAAAACATTCACATGTGGAATGTCTTGGAACTTTCTTTGTTAATAATTTTGGATTGAATTATGATTTTTGAAGTGTTGTTTATGGTTGAATTATAATTTTTGGAGTGTTTTTTTAATAATAATAATAATAATAATAATAAATAATGAGGGAGTTACACAAGCTCATACTAAGTGAGGCTCCATCATTCACATTCAACCAAGCCCTTTTCTATCGTTCTCTTCATTTGAAGCCTTGAGGCATGCAAAGGTTTCTCTTTGATCTTTTCCATTTTTTAGAGATGAGGTTGGTTGTTGGGTGGAGTAGTTGTGTGTGTGTTGTATGCTTCAAGCCGAGGGTAATTCGATAGTCACACAATAGGTTGTATTTGTTTTTGATTGGTTCCATCTGTTTTAACCGTTTCACGAAAAAATATTCTCGTTTCTATCAAAAGGTTAGTGATGATTGATGCATACGAACCTCTTTTTACCTATGATCATTGATATAGTCCTCTTTCCCTCGTGGTTTTGACCAAGGGCAATTTTGTACACTGGAAAAACTTGTTGACCAAGGGATTAAGTTTCACATTTTACCCGTTAAGAAATATATTTTCTCCCTTTTCATTATTATGCTTATGAAACAAAAAATCTGACTCAACTCCAAATTTATCACCTGGGCCGTGGAAGCTACCTATCATAAGAAACATGCACACAACCTTGTTAGCTCACTTCCCTGTCATTGGCTAAGAGATTTATCAGCAAAATTTGGACTCTTGATGCATCTGAAAGTTGGAGAGGTTTCGACCATAAATAATGGTCTCATCCCTACAGTATGCTAAAGACGGGTTGAAAGTCCATGATCTTATCTTTGCATCAAGGCCTCCTATCCTAGCTTCAACAATTCTTAGAATTTAGCTTTTGCACCTTACTATTATCGTTTCCGTAAATTGACTACCAAAACTCTTTTTGACAATAGATTGCAGATTTAGAGGTATACCAACTATCAAGTTTTGAAGGGTAGTTAGAGTATATAATTGACTCTCATAGTAAATTAATCTTGTTAGATCCAAATACATGGAAATCAATGAGGTTAGGAGCGGACACCCCACCCGAGAAAAATGACTCTAGTTCGTTACAATCCCCATTTTAATTTGTTTGGTATAAATATATCATTAGTTAATTGTAAGAGTTTGATGTTTCTTATATTATAGGAGATAAAATTATCTCTTATATATACATAAAAATGTGTGAAATACATATATGTAAGGTCATTGTGAAAAGAAAAAAATAAATAAATTCTACATATTTTTATTTTTTTGAAAATAATTTTATCTCCTATAATATAAGAGACATTAAACCTTAATTATAAACAGTATAATCATTAAAATGTTGACATCAAAAGAAGAATACATTGGCAAATTTACTACTATACCATAACTTTTTGAAATTAATATTGAAATTTGAAAGGTTTCAGCATCGACCACTAATAGTCTAATCCTTGATTTGTTTTTTTTTTTGGTGAAAAATCCTTGATTTGTTTTAAGTTTCGTTCAAAACATTAAATTATAAAAAGTTTGTGAAGTGCCAAGAGTACATAGTTAAGCAATAAAATTATCATTTATTATTTTCTGTTAATTACCTATGTCTTTTGTTGTCCATCTTTTAAATTTATTATACAAGAATTAAAAGAGTCAATAAATAACATCGATTATAAGTAAAACTAAATTTATTTGATTGAATTACTATGTATTAAAATATTTAAAATATTATTACTCCCATTAATTTTTCTCTTGTTAATATTAAGAATAAAATTAGAAAAATTAATTAATTTTTCATTAATTCTCTTAAAATACTATTACAATAAAAACAAAAGAACTTTTCTAAAAAATTGACAAAAAAGAACGAAGATAGTACTCAAACAAGAAAATATTAAAAAAAGTATTAGATTTTGAATATATTAAATGATTGTACTTTTTTGCTTAATAAGTTTTTATTTATATTTAACAAAAATAGAAAATTGGAAGGAAAGAAAGATTGAAAAACAAACAAATAAATAAATAAATATTTTTTTAATTCTCTAAATACGAAAAAAATGATCATTTTTAATTCTCATCGTTAACTTATTCGGTTAAGTGATGATCTGACAAGCGAAACACTACATGATTAGTACCACGTGTCAATAAATGTTGATGTGATATGAATTACATTATAAATATAATTAAAATGGTTCCAGGTGACAGGCACGCGATCTGTCCTCCCCGATGGACAATGGTGTCATTTTCATTTTGGGTTCAGATTCAAGCCAGCCTTCATCTCTGACCAGGACTAAAAAAGGAATCCTAGACAGTAGAGGAGGAGTTTGCTTACTACTTTTAAAATAAGGTTATTTTCGGTTAAAAAAATAAACATTTCTCATATTATAACATATAAATTTTATATCTTATGTATATAAAAATATGTGAGAGTTAATTTTTTTCTTTTTTACTCTTCTCCTCACATAGTTTCACTTGAATCCCACACACTCTTACATATATGTAGAAATATAATTATCATCTATAACATAATAAATATTAATAAAAAAAATACATTAGAACATTCCTCGGTAAACTCTAATATTTAATAGGACAATATTTACACCTAGACAATAGGTTCATAAACAATTTACAAGACCCTGATGATAGCTAAAAGTTCCCAATATTTTTTTTATATATAAACAATTGGAAGTAATTTTATTCGAGTAAGAAACATTCACGTTATAATGAGGTTAGCTCTTTCAAGGAAATTTTTTTATTTTCAGAATAACTTGAATCAAAATTTTGTTTAAGCAAAATCAAATATGTATATCTTGAGATAATCCCTTTGATAAAGTTCCAAATTATGTCTCATTGGTTAACATTTTTTTAATTTGACTAAAATGACATCGCTTTTGTCATGATTGAGAAAAAAATTAATTATGCTGTGCACAAAATTGGTGGAACGTCGTTACCAAAAGGAGAAACTGGCTCAGAACGAAATAAACCTATGTATAAGACTAAGAGCTCGTGTGTATTTGGTTTTTTAAGAAAGTTTTTTTTATCACTTTTTTATTTCAAAAATACTTTTTATAAAAGTTACAGCTATTTAGATTTTTTTTAAAAATATTTGGCTTTTGACTTCTACTTTTTTTAAAAGCTAAAAATTTTAGCTTCCGAAAAAAAGTAGGTTTTTGATTTTTTTATAACTTCTGCTTTTTTTTAAAAGCAGGTATCCAAACAGAATTTTTTCGAGAAGCGATTTTTTTTCTAAAAAAAAACAGCTTTTGAAGAAAAAAAGCTCATCCAAACGAACTCTAAATATAGTCATTTTTGCAAATCATTATATTTCTATATTTTATTTTCAAAACGAAAGAATTACCTTATGAGCTATAAAGCAAAATAATTAAGATAATAATTTTTATAAATTAATCACATAATCAATTATTATTATTATAATAAGAATTAATATTTTTCATGTTATAAGAATTAATTTTTTTATACACACATAAAAAGAATTACATTTTCTTAGGTAACATAGCAAGAGAATTTTGTCATGCAAACACAAAAAAGTGGATTCCATATATTAAAAAAAAAAGTGCGTAGTTTGATGGCTATGTAGAATTTTTTTTTTATTGCAATAGCATAGATACATTTTTTTATATAAAAATATTTGAGATTTACAAAAAAATTTGTCTTCATTTTTTCACGTGACCTCATATTAATCTAACACATTTATTTATATATATATATATATATATATATATATATATAGTCGAGAAATACATATAAGCTATTTATTATAAGGGATTAATATTTATTATGTTATATATATATATATATATAGTCGAGAAATACATATAATCTATTTATTATAAGGGATTAATATTTATTATGTTATATATATATATATATATATATATATATATATATATATATATATCCTATAACATAATAAATATTAATCCCTTATAATAAATAGCTTATATATATTTCTCGACTATTTACTGCATGTTTATTGAATGCGCGATTATATATCAACAACAAGGCATACACTTGTCTTCCTTTTTTCACATATATTTTTAATTATTATTGAAATGAGAACTTGTGGAAGGAGAACAGCCATGTGTAATGCTAATGGCCATAAACTGTCCTAAAATACTTAGCATTATAGCAAAATGCAGTCAAGCATGTACGAGTAGCCAATCATTAACATTCACCATGAATCACCACTTTCAATGAATCATCGCAAATATTCGCCCATATTGCAAAAAGACCTCTGTTTGGGCATGCATGTCTTGTGGGTGTCTTTACTTTGTACGAACAAGAAAATGATCATGACAAACTAAAGTGCCCCAACTTTTACATTATGCTATTAATATATTTCCTTTTTTAATCAAGAAAATTTTATTGCTAATTTACAACATTGCGTTCTCTAGTAGGTTCCAAGATTTACAAAAAAGAAAACCTCTTCCTTTTCCTTTCTTCACTCGCGAAAAAAAGAAGATTTAAATGACATTCATCATAAAAGATTGGTATAATAAATAAATTAAGTCGATTATTTTTTTCTAATTTTAATAAGTGTTGTAATGGGTTTTCAGCATTTCACGAATACTGAAAGTATTTATTTGAACTAAACAAAAATGGGGCAAAACGATGAAAGTGGTATTATTTTTTCTTAAAAAAATATTAAATAATGTCATTTTTAAAAGTAATATCAATATAATACAATAAGTCTCACACCCAATTTATATGGAACTAATTTTGCACGCTCTTATGCGAGAGAACCAATTTGTATTCAGTGCAACGATGGTATTATAATGGGGTTTTATAAGAGTTATGTTGTAGGAAAAGTGATTGTGTAATATTATAGAGATTTGTTTTGCGTGCCATAATTTTCTTTTTTCTTCAAAAAGTGTGGGCTCCACAAAATATTGTGTGTATAGAAAAATTTGTTGTGTCATATTAAATAACAAATGCAAACCCCATTATAATTATATATAATGATATTATAATTATATATTTTGAGAAATATATAATATTAAAATTACTTTTTTTCTCTTTAGAAATTTTTCATAAACTTAACAGTTAATATGAAGAGAAAAAATATAATTTTAATATTATTAACTATGCATTTTTCAATAAACGTAATTATAAAATCACGGCCGCACTCAATCCAACAGTTGCACTCAATAGCAAAAAATGTACATTAAATTTTTTTTGAGTTCCTAACAAAAAAAAATACGGTCCTCTCTTTTGTTTCTTAAAAAAAAAATTATATCAGTCACTTTTTAGGGAATAAATTAGGTATTCCTTGAATTTATGAGAAACTATATTTTTAAAGAATTAAAATTATGGAGAGAAAAAAAATTAATTTTTTTGTAATGGACAAAAATAAAAATAATATTTTTTTGTCAAGAACTCAAAAAAATCTTTACTCAAAATTTTTTATTCCATCCGAGATTGCTACTGTTGCAAGTTGATAAGGTTATGAATTTATTTTTAATAAAAAGTAGTCATGTCGTGGCTAATTTTGTAAGGTTAGTAATGCATGCCTCTCATGCGAGACTGCTATGAAATTACTCGCGATTCAATTGTGGCGAAACTTACTAAAATATCATTGTTGACCAATTTTTTTACCTAAATGCTATGCGAATAGTGTTATTTTCTAATCTGCCACAGGGGCAAGTTCGTTATCCGGTGTAGCGAACTCGGTATGCTGACGTGTCACGTTTCTAGTGGACACCAACTTGATTTTAACCAAGTTCGCCTATATGGTAGGCGAACTTCATTTTTTTTATTTATTTTTTTAAAAATTTGATACTTGTTATCCACTAAAAATATGACAAGTCAGCAAATTGAGTTCACTACACCGGGTAGCGAACTTGCCCCCATGGCAGATTGAAAAATAACACTGTTCGCGTGACATTTAGGTAAAAAAGTTGGTGAATAGTGATATTTTGGTCCGTGTTCCTCAATTGTGGCCATGGGACGACAGCTAAATTACCTTTTAGGATTTTTGAGCAAAATAATTACACAATTAAAGTTGATGGGATAATTTTTGGTCATAATTTTATAGGGTCATAATTTTTGAATGGGGTATTCAAATCAAATATTTTTTTTTATTTCACATAACTTTTCGAGATCTATAGAATAACACCTCATTTGACATATTTTATCTCCCACAAACATAATTCAAATTTGTAACAATAGTTTCACAATTACAAGAACATTTAAATCCAGAAACTCCTGAGTTCTTTTCGAACCAATACCATGAGCTGCAGCACGTGTCATCGATTTCTTGGCCAAGTTTTTCCATGGTTAGCCTCTGAGCAAACTATATTTTCAACAAAAAGATAAGTACTTTAAGACTTTTCGTAAGAATAAACATCGTTATCCATTGTTGCACGTGCGTGTTAGTGGAGAGGAAATCACTGTTATTATTTGTTATTGTTGGATAGTTGAAAAATAAGAAAACGAATTAAATAACATCGTTCATATAGATAAAACGTGTCAATGGATGGCATGTGTTGCAGCTCATGGTGTTGGTTCAGAAAGAACTCAAGAGCTTATAGATTTAAACGCTCTTGTAATTGTGATACTGTTGCTCCAAATTTGAATTATGTTTGTGAGAAATAAAATATGCCAAATGAGATGTCATTGCGTAAATATCAAAAAATTATATGAAATAAAAAAAAAATCTGATTTAGATACCCAAGTCAAAAGTTATGGCATTATGAAATTTTATGGTAACGAAACTGCTTACGAGGTGTTGACATGATATTAGTCCGGTAAAAATCAATGACAAAACTAGTCTCGTCAGTACCAATAACATATTTGACTTCATTAATTTGAAAAAATTTATTCAATTAATTTTTACTAAATAATTCTTTTACGCAAAAATCCTAGAAAAATGCTTTTGCTATGGGATGACACATGATTGTCTTATTATTTGATGGGGCATGCGGAATAAATCCCCGTTTGAATGAGGTAAAAGGCTTACTGTATCAGATTAATATATGGTATTTGAAAACATCATTATTTGAGAGATCTTGTTAAAAAATTGCATCATTTTCTCCAAAAATTGCAAAATCTATAACATTTGCGAAATATATTATTACAATTTGCGGGGAATGGAGCTTCACCTAACCTCTTAAATATGCCTGTCCTAACTCCAAGACTGCGAAGTTAATTGGTTGGTGACTTGTGCTTGCTTCAACATAAATGCTTATTCCCCCCGCCCCTTCCCTTCATTTCCTGAAAAAAATTATGCCATGCTTAAAAAAAAGTTTGATTATAAAGGATGATTATAAATTGATAATAGTATAAATATTATGAGAGGATAAAGCCAAATTCAAGATTATAAAGTGTGACCTTTATAGATTAACAAAAAACTATACAATTTAAAATACAAGTAATAAGGAGGATCATATCCCAAAAAAATAAATAAATTAAAGAGGCAATATTGTACTCATTGTAATCTATCTTAAAATTATTCAATACCTTTTTTCATCAGCAATAAATTATAAAATTATATAGATGAATTTTTTTGAATTATATCCAATTAATATGTTTATTTTTTTTGAAAAGAGATTTTTTTTTTTTACTTTTAGAAGGAATTTTGAGAAATATTGCCTCACAGCTGCAGGATTATGCTTGCATGAAAACTAAATGTTTTTTTTTTTTTACTTTTAGTTTGAAAATCTCACACAGTCCTATGCTTGCATGTTCATTTTTTAAAATTTCTGCATGTCATGCTTTGGTCGTGAGGTTTTTACTAAACTTTAAATTTTTTATGCACTATCTGTTTGAGATTCTATTCTTGAATCTTGGGTTAATGATCCTGATTTTGCTTGTTCATATAGTGCATTATAAAAGCATCGAATTAGCTAGTGTGAACACTCTATCTTGACATGTTTATTTATATTATTATAAATTTTTATATGTTTATTTTTTTTTTTTGGAAAAAACATTATATGTTGATACGTTTATACATATAAATTTTTATACGTTTATTATTGACAGGAGAAAATTTTAAATTAAATTGCCATCAGAGATATCATCATAATAACGATACGAAAAGAAGTATGAGCATAATAGTCGCATTTTCTCTCTTGTCATTACTTTTATTATAATAAACGTGTGAAAATTGAAAAATTAATTTGATTTTTAAATGGAGTAAAAGTTAAGGTGAATCAATTACAGAAGGAAGTGAATCAAGTAATTTTTCACTTTAATATTAATTTGATTCAGCCTACGTGAGGAAAGATAAGGACGAGGAAATTAACGGAGTGATCTTGCACATTAAAAAAGAGACATGAAAGTGAATCACGAAAAAAGAAGGGCAATATTTTATGGGTTTTATGATCTATACACGCATATAAAAATATCTGAGTTCTATATATATATTTTTTTACATCCCATGATGTGATAGTTTTTTTTTTTCGAGTAAATTGAAAGGATATTCTCTAATTGAAAACCGAAACCACATATATCTTTATATATGAATAAGAAATAAAATTATTTTTTATAATATGAAAAACATTAAATCCATAATTAATAACATGTAACAAACCTGGGAAAGAGTATGATTGAAGGAAATTGATTGAAAGACTCAAAGATCTTTAAATATCCAATACACATATCCAGTACACAGACAAAGATGAGAAAATGTCAATCAAACAAAGAAAGAGGAAAGCAATATATAGAATAACGTAAAGACAATAAATCACAATGAGCGATGGTGGCAAAAACACACTGGCAAAAGAGAAGGGTTAAAAAGAGCGAGAATTGACGATAAAAGCGTCGCAACACACCTGAAGTTATCCTATCCGCCACTACTCTTATCTTTACTTGGATAATATAATTTTGAGAAAAAACAAGTATTATGTTGTAGGAAAATTATTAGGTCATGTCATAGAGACAATTAATTGTGGGGGTCACTATTTTTAAAATAAAAGAAAAATAAAAGAATTGTGGACCCATTTTTATGTATATGTAAAAAAATTGGTTGTGTCACGTGAAAGGAAGAAAATATTACCCATTAATTTTACTTTGGTTTATATATTTATTTGTAAAATGTCAATTTAACTCAATTTTAAGCTTAAAACGTGAATACTGTGTATGTCTACTCTTTATTTGCCTTGTTTTGATTTTAATTTATTTTTTCATTTTTATTAGAGAATGTGACGGGTGAGGTTCGAATTTTCAACAAAATAACTTAAAACTAAACTGATAAGTGATATTTATAATAATAAGTTTACATTAATATATCCCAGAAACGTCATAAACAAGACACCGATCCCTGATTGATTGTAAACTAGGTCACAGGCAGGCATGTCTTTGAAAAATTGTAATATCGTTGTTTTGATTGATTCTCCAATAGCAAGGGTTGACCAAAATGTCAGTTATTAACGTATTACACTGAAATTGTTTCTGAAGATGATAAAGAAAATTATAAAAGAGAAACACTACAATCAACTTGATAATATTCTTTTTGCTTTTTTGGGTTGCATTTCTCCTCTGTCTCATTCAAATAAATAAATAAATCGATATTATTGATCCGGCTCAATAAACAATAATCCTCAAGCACAAGACGCTGACACGAGGAAGTTGGCTTATTTTATAATATAACGAAAATTGATCAATGCTGTATAACAAAAATAAAAATAAAAATTGATCAATGTTGTTCCTCCCGAACTAAATTACATGATAAATTGGAGGTTAAGTTGGTTGATCAACAACGTTCATTTGTTTGAATTTACTGTTCCTCTACCTAAAAGGTCTTTACAGATTATATCATTTTGAAATTACGGGTAAAATAGAAATAATGAATCTAACAATAACATTCTTCTAACCATCTGGATCAAAGATTCGTGTTTTTTTTTTAAATTTTCTCTCATTTAGCTTTAAGGGGCTGCAGGAATAGATTCTTTCTAATTTTTAGACTAAAACTTAGCGTGAAGTATTCGATTGAATTTGAAACTTAAAGCAACAGCTTTGGCTTTGAGCCAAAAACAAAAGCAAAAACCACATAAAAAATGAGTCTTTTTCTTACTCTCTGAAATTTTCAAAATGATAATCTTGCCAGAAAAGAATCAAAATTTAAAAATCATCTGTAAAACAAATGATATCAAATATTACAGCTTTTCCAGTGAGATATAAAAGAAAACACTGAGATTCAATTTTTTATTTTTATTTTTTAAAAAAGACTAGAAATAATTACTATAAATATAATGGTCCCATATAATACAATCAGGTTGGGTGATCGTGGGTGATAATCTGATTCCATTTGAGATTCACAAATAAGCATTGGAGGATTTGGCCTTTGGACTTTGGACTTTGTGGTTTGCAGTGCACAGTTGGACAGATAACAGCTTTTACAAGCCAGATGAGATTATTTGACTTTTAGCCAGGACTTCAGCTTGTGGGTCCCACCCCCCAACATAGACAAGGGAACCTCAATTCTTAATTGATGTGGGCAAAATCAAAAATTGATTTTAATATCACTAACAAATTTGGTTTGTGTGAGAGTCAATGTCCCTTCTCCCTGGATGTTTAAGAGCTGAAAGATTGAGGGTTACTTACTTTGAATTGAAATTTCTCTCCTTTTTCTTTTCTCTTCTTCTTTTCCTTCTCTTTTCTTTTTGGTTTTCAATTTAAGGAGAAAATCATACAGTGAAGATATCATTATGGTTTGGTTTTACTTCTCTCTTGGTAAAAAGAGAATTTGATGTGGGGCGCTTTGCTTTAATTATGCTGCAGTGAACTGAATAGGGAGCTAGGTAGAGAGAGAGAGAGAGAGAGAAAAGAAAGAGAGGGTCTTTCTTCACTTTTGATGGCTATTCAGGTCTTTTGCGGAGTGTGTCTGGCTACTGATCGAGGTTCAGGGTTTCTATTACTTGTTGTTTGATTCTACTTGAAACCCATTTCTCCAAATTTCTTTTTAAATTTAATTGTTGAGTTTCTCGTTGCTGCGAGTTGCTTTGCAAATTTTGGGATCTGGGTTCTAGGGTTTGAAGGGTGTGAGCTTTTGACTTTTCTCTCTCCTTGGGTTTCTTTCCATCTGTTATCTCTGTCTTTCCTTTTTTGAGAAATTGGGTATTGAAACGTATTCTGGGTTCTGGAGAAAATAAAAAAAAAAATACTCTTTGTCTTTCTTGGTTTTCACATGACATGGTGAGCTGAGTTGTCTGTTTTTCTCTCCAAAATCTCTTCTTTCATGAATTGGATCGTTGGGGAAATCCAGAGTTGTTGTCTTTAAGATTCTAGGTTTCTGATCTCCTAGCATTTTTGGCTTTTGGTTGATGGAGTTGAAGCTCAATTCGTTATAGATTGATGGGCTAAACCCTCTGGTTTGTGTTGTTTCCAGTAATTCAATAAAGCTTCCTTTCTGGTTATCATCACAGATTGCTTTGTGTAAGGAGAGAAGAAAGCCGTCATGCATCTCTCACTATGGAAGCCCATTTCTCACTGTGCTGCTCTGATCATGGACAAAAAGAGCAGGAAGAAAGATGATTCCATGGTTGAGGTAAGGAGAAACCCGACAATGCTCCGGAAGCTGCAAGAAAACAAGCTAAGGGAAGCTCTTGAAGAAGCTTCTGAAGACGGGTCACTCTCCAAATCTCAAGACATAGAGCCTGACTCTGTTGGCAATCAGGATGAGAGCCTTGGGAGATCCCGATCGCTGGCCAGGCTGCACACCCAGCGCGAGTTCCTTCGTGCTACCGCCCTTGCAGCCGAGCACATATTCGAGTCTGAGGAGGCAATTCCCAGCCTCCAAGAAGCATTTTCGAAGTTCCTCACTATGTACCCCAAGTACCTGTCCTCAGATAAGGTTGATCAGTTGAGGTCTGATGAATATTCACATTTGTCACCAAAGGTATGCCTTGATTACTGTGGATTTGGACTCTTCTCTTTTGTTCAGACCATTCATTATTGGGAGTCTTCTACATTTAGCTTGTCTGAGATAACTGCAAATTTGAGTAACCATGCAATTTATGGTGGTGCTGAGAAAGGAACTGTGGAGCATGATATAAAGACTAGAATTATGGACTATCTGAATATCCCTGAGAATGAATATGGCCTTGTTTTTACTGTTAGTAGAGGATCTGCTTTTAAATTGCTGGCTGAGTCATACCCTTTCCACACAAACAAAAAATTGTTGACCATGTTCGACCATGAGAGCCAGTCTGTTGCTTGGATGGCTCAAAGTGCTAGGGAGAAAGGTGCCAAAGTGTACAGTGCATGGTTTAAATGGCCAACCCTCAAACTCTGCTCCACTGATTTGAGAAAACAGATTTCCAACAAGAAGAAGAGGAAGAAGGATTCAGCTACTGGTCTTTTTGTGTTCCCAGTTCAATCTAGAGTAACTGGGGCTAAGTATTCATACCAGTGGATGGCCCTGGCACAGCAGAACAACTGGCATGTCTTGCTTGATGCTGGATCATTGGGCCCCAAGGACATGGACTCGCTTGGTTTGTCCCTATTCCGGCCTGATTTTATAATTACATCATTTTACAGGGTGTTTGGGTATGATCCCACAGGTTTTGGTTGTCTTCTGATCAAGAAATCAGTTATGGCAAGCCTTCAAAATCAGTCTGGGAGTACTGGGTCTGGAATGGTGAAGATTACCCCCGAGTTTCCAATGTATTTGAGTGATTCTGTAGATGGTTTGGATAGATTGGCTGGGATTGAAGACGATGATGAGGTCACTGGGGCTGGTGATAAGGCTTCTGAAACTCGTCAGGGATTACAGTTACCTGCCTTTTCTGGTGCATTCACGTCTGCACAGGTCAGGGATGTATTCGAGACTGAAATGGATCAAGACAGCTCTGAAAGAGATGGAACTAGCACTATATTTGAGGAGACTGAGAGTATATCTGTTGGAGAGGTGATAAAGAGCCCTGTCTTCAGCGAGGATGAGTCATCAGACAACTCATATTGGATTGATTTGGGTCAGAGTCCATTGGGGTCTGACAATGTAGGTCAATCAAATAAACAGAAGATAGCTTCTCCCTTACCACCCTTCTGGTTCAATGGGAGGAGGAACCAGAAGCAACATTCTCCAAAACCAACTTCCAAGATGTATGGCAGCCCTATGTATGATGAGAGAGAGGTAAGCTCAGGTCCTCATGATGACCGGCATGTGTTGTCGTTTGATGCTGCTGTCCTAATGTCGCAGGAACTAGACCGCGTCAAAGAGGTCCCTGAAGAAGAGCATATTGACGAAGTTAATCATTATTCAGTAAATGGCAACGGATCAGATCATCTGCATGTCAATGAGATCATGGAAGAACCTGAAACCAGTGAAGTAGTTCATAATGGATCTGTTGCTATGAAAGGATCTTGGCCCAATAATTCAACTTCTCTTGCTCAGCATCGAAGCTTGGAGAATGGCTCCACCTCTAAAATATGTCCTGATGTTAAAGAAAGTGCCATAAGAAGGGAAACTGAAGGTGAATTTAGGTTGTTGGGTAGGAGAGAAGGGAATCGATATAGTGGTGGTAGGTTTTTCGGTTTGGAAGAGAATGAACACAACAGCAGGGGTAGAAGAGTGTCATTCAGCATGGAAGATAAGAGTAAAGAGTACCTAAGCCAGACCCTGGAGCCGGGGGACATATCTGCAACTAGCTTAGATGATGATGAAGTTGCAAGTGACGGAGAATATGGTGATGGACAGGATTGGGGCCGGAGGGAACCGGAGATAATATGTCGGAATATCGATCATGTTGATATGCTTGGTCTCAATAAAACTACACTTAGACTTCGGTTTTTGATAAATTGGCTTGTTACTTCGTTGCTGCAACTGAAGATACCTGTTTCTGATGGGAATGAAAAAGCAAATCTTGTCCAAATCTATGGTCCAAAAATAAAGTATGAAAGAGGTGCAGCAGTGGCTTTCAATGTCAGGGACAGAAGTAGAGGGCTGATCAATCCGGAGATTGTTCAAAAACTGGCTGAAAAGGGAGGAATCTCTCTTGGTATTGGTTTTCTTAGTCATATACAGATTCTTGATAGCTCAAGACAGCATCGTGGAGCTCTGAATCTTGAAGACACTTCTCTTTGCAGGCCAATGGAGAATGGTAGGCGTGATGGAAAAGGTAGCTTTGTAAGGCTTGAAGTTGTCACAGCTTCACTAAGCTTTCTGACTAATTTTGAGGATGTGTATAAATTGTGGGCTTTTGTGGCCAAGTTTCTTAACCCAACATTTATCAGAGAAGGTGGTCTTCCTACTGTTCAAGAAGGTACTGAGACATGAGATGACAGGTGTTGTCAGTGACTCTATTCAATTTTGGAAACTGAAAATGAAAGATTATTTGTGAGAAGTTGCCAAGGGGAACCAGTCTAAAGCAACAGGAAGATTGGATTGGTGATCATTTATATGTTGCTAGATAGCCTAATAGTTATCTCTGCATCAAAGCCAAACAAGTGGGTGGATTTGTTAATTCATGTTTCTTGTTGCTTACATTTTTCATTTTCTTTTTCTTTTTGAGCTTCTTGTAGAGTTGGCTTTAGAGATTTGTTACATATTGGGAAGCCATGGTGTACTTTGAAGCAAGATTTTATGGGTAGAATTTCTGCTGATAAAATACTTTGCTTCTGTTGTATACGAAAGGATTTCCAAATTTTGTAAATAGGTAGTGTTCTTTTCATGCTATAATTTACGCGACCATCCAATATCTGCTTTCTTTGTTGGCTTAAATTTGTTCCTATATTTTTACTGAAACTTGAATTTGACTATTTGTCTGAGGTGAACAAAATCAAATACTCAAAGATAACAATCCTCCATCTCTTATAGCGTTGTTTTTCTCTCTTTTCTCTTCCCTTGTAGGATTTGTTAGACACCCCAAATTCTGAACTTAGGAGTTTTCAATTTTTCTTACCAATTGGAAGTGTGGCCATGAAGGCTACCAATCAGAATTGGTCCTACTTTTAAGAACAAGTGAAATAACAAGAAACGACAAACTGATCAAAACGTGCTTTTTTTGAAATCTTGGGTTTTACTTTTTAATTTTTCTTTATGTTACCTAATACTTATACTTGCATTGTTATCTTACACCAAACATTTTTGTGCGTCTTGCTTGAAAATCGCTACAGCACCTGGAGCAGAATGCAAAGAGGGAAGAGATTGTCAAATTGCGTTATATTAAAAGTAAATCTTAACATCAATCACAGTCAGTATAATGGTAGGAAATGCTAGTTCGTTATGCTTGGGGGATTCTATGCTACCCTTAGAAAGTCTTAATACTTCTAAACTGATGTGATTTAAAGATAAATTGTTAATTACATTAATTTATTTAAGTAATTAAATTAATCAAATAGTTAAGTAATAAATTTATAAATAAATTATTAATTCAGTTTGATTATTAATTAGTAATATATTTCACCTACTTCCCCACTGCTTGGCACTTCTACCAACGCGAAGCATCTGACGTTGAACAAATTAGATCTCTTTGTATGGGGAGTAATAATCATAGTTGGCCTCACCCACTAGGTTTTGTTTCATAAAGGAACTTTTATAGAGGATTTTATAATGCTGTTTTTCCATTCAGCACTTGACAAATCAATGAGCTCGCCATAGGATAAATAGTTGAATTGGGTATGTAATGAGACGCGAACACGTGAGACGTTATAAAAAGGAAGGTAATGAATGTGATGTGCCTTGTGTGGTAAAAGAGAGGAATTGCACTCTGGCCCATTGAATTTTGGGTGCCTTCTCTTTCAAAATATGGGGACAAAATGGGGGAAGAAGAAAAGTGAGAGGAATAAAAATCGGAGAAAATTTTTCTCGTGTAAAAGGGGCCACCAAATAATTAAGTGGGCCTGGGCCACTTAATTATATTTCGTGGTAAAAGTGGATGAATGAAAAAAATACATTTTTTAAAAGAAAAGTAGAGAACATGTAGAGAAAAAAAAAAGGTATGTTTGATTGTGTTCGTATTTTTTTGTTCTTAAAATCAATATTATACAATTCGGCCTTGTCAATGACTCGATCGGGGTACTGGATTAATAGATCAATCGTTGAAGTAGTGGGACACTGGTTGAACTAGTTGTATATAAAGACAAAATTGATTAGGTTGGCCATGTCTAGAACTGCTTTGCATGATTCTGGGTTGGCTTTAATTCCTCTGTATGTTAACATAAAGCTCAAGAATTTTTCTGCTAGCACCCCAAATGCACACTTGTTGGGATTCAGTCGCATGTTGTACTTTCATAATTGTTGAAACACTTCATCAAGATCTTCGCTATGTTAATGAGTTTCAATAGTTTTTACGATTATGTAGTCAATGTATGCCTTTAATATACAACCTATATGTTCACTAAAAACTTCATTCATCATTATTTGGTAAGTGGCACTAGCATTTTTCAAGCCAAATGGCATCACGGTATAGCAATAGGTTGCGTTGTCTATTATGAAAGTCGTGCTTTCTTCATCAGGTTTATGCATAGGGATTTGGTTGTACCCTGAGTGTGCATCCATAAAGAAAGAATTTGATAACTTAATGAATTATCAACTAATTTGTCAATGTTGGGGAGTGGGTAAGAGTCCTTTGGGCAAGATTTCTTTAGATCTGTGTAGTCAACACACATCTTCTACTTCCCATTTGCTTTTTTCACGAGGATGACATTGGACAACCAAGTGGAATAGTTTATTTCACTGATGAATCCTGCTTTGAGAATTTTTTTAACTTCATCATCAACGATTTTCTGCTATTTTGGAGATATCTTTCTTTTTTTGGGCCACACATTTGGCTTTTAGGTCGAGGGAGAGATGATGGCAACAAAATGTTGGGTTAATGCTCGGTATGCCCGACAACTATCCAGGCAAACAAGTCTTTGTTTTTCAAAAGGATTTCAATATCCTTTCTTTTTCTTTCTAGGGCATATGTTGCCCAACTTTAGTAGTATTTTCAAGTTGAGGGCTAACCTGAATCTTCTCTAATTCCCCGTTTGGTTGGGGACGAACACCTAACAGCTCTTTACGTACATCCAAACCAGGCATATTAATGGCTATTTTCCCTTTTTCAGCAACTGTGAGATGATATCTTGGTGCTGATTCAATATTTATTTTGAGATTGACGTTGTAACAACTTCTTGCCAGTCTCTGGTCACCTCTTACTACCACAACCCTCCCTTGGGTGTCTTTAAACTTGACAAGCAAGTGTGGCATAAAAATAATTTCCCCAAAGCCAACTATGGTTGGCCTGCCAATAATAACATAACATTGTAAGCGAATGGGCAATCAATAACATAAAAGCATATCTTAGTAATTTCTGCTCTAGGGAAAATGCGAAAGGTCACTTGCAATTCAATGGTTCCTTTGGCCTGCACACATTCTTTGAAAACCCTAGCAGATCAGTCTAACTAGGTGTGATTTGTTCTTTTGGGATGTTCATTCCCTTGAAGGCTTCCTAGAAGATGATGTCGGCAGAATTATGTTGCGACTCGGCAAGTGCACCGATCGTGAAAGTAATAAAGTGTACCAGAATACGAGATCGTTCCCACGAGGATCAGAATTTTCAAGCACTAGTTCGCTAATCGCGTCTTAGTTAGACAATCAAGAATTTAGATGAAGAGAGTTGTGATTCAAAGAACTTAAAATTAAAAACCAATTAAAATCATGCAATTAAGAAAATTTAGAATTAAAAGAATGAATGAAGATGGTGTTTGATTAAGAATTTAAAACAAGTGTAGTTAAGGTTTCGACTTTCCCCAATATCCTCAATATGTTATGAATTAAATAGCCAAGAATCCGTTTCTTAATATATTGTCAATCAATTATATCTAAGTTAATTACGGCTCAATTCCTTGTTACCATAAATCTATGTAATCTTGAAAGAACTCTAGTTCCCCGATTATTCCCCACGAAAACATGCATTAAGATCAAGAATTTCAAGATTGCATAATTACCCTATGCCTATTCCTAGATCACAAGGATTATGATAAATTATCAAGTCAGGGTTCATGCACCAACATCCCTATTGTCATACAATTCCCCAAAATCATTCTATAAGGAACAAACTCATAGAAAGCATTAAAAACAGATAATTTATTCAATTATAAAAAGAACAGGATTCAGAGACAATTTAATTCATAAACATAACGATTCAATTGGGTTCCATCTACCCTTAACTACATAAAAGACTACTCTAGCATACTGAATTGAAAAATAACAATAATAAAGAAAAGAGAACCCCAAGCCTCCATTGGTGTGATGTTGACTTGGTTTCTCAGTGTTCTAGCGCTCCGCAACAGGATTCCTCCTTGGAGTATGAATGGGGATGAAAGAATTTCTGAATAAGTCTTTTGGTTATGACCCCAAGTTCCTTATTTATAATCTTCAAAGCCACAACCATAATTGTATCTTCACATGAATCCATATCAGATTTGTAATTGATTCTCTAATTGTTTCCTTTTTGCAATTAATATCTTGCGGATTGGTTGAGATATTTGAGCTTTTAAATTTTCTTATAATCTTCCTTCAATCTTCTCAGGAATCAGCTTTGATATGTTTCTGCTTTAGTTCCATCTCATAATAGGACAAATCCTTATTAAATCTCAGCAAATCTTAGTGAATCTTTGCTGTCTGGAACGTGCTTGGGCGCTCAAGTGTGTTGTTGGCCGCTTGAGTGTGCCAAGTTACTGCAATTTTGTTGTTGCTGTCTGCCTGAGCGCGCTCGAGCGTGCTACTGGGCGCTCGAGCGTGCTCCTCGAGTCTGGATTTGTGTATTCTTGGGCGCTTGAGCGTGCTGTTGCGCGCTTGAGCGCCCTGATGTGCCCAGTTTGGCTGTTTTTCCTGCTTCCAAACGTTCGAGCGTCCTCTTGTGCGTTTGAGCGTGCTTTTCTGGACTTTGAATTGTAATATTTTGGTTTTCTTGATCCATATTGAGCCGCTACTTCTTCGTCATGATTTCTTTAGCATTTTTAGCACCAATTCTTGTGGTTTTACCTTCAAAATGCAAATATTATCAAAACGTCAGCTCAAATTTCCTATCTTATGACTTAAATGTATTAAAATCTTGAATTCCATGCATTTTACTACATAATTCTTGTATAATTTACCCTAAAAAAACATGGTAAACCAAAGATTTATCAAACATTCCCAGATTTGAATATTGTTGTCCTTAGCAATCAACTAGAATAGAAAGTAGGAATCTCAGAAGCATAGAATTTGGAAGGAATTTATAGAGACAGAGCATTCAGATTATAAACATTGCTGCATCAATTATAAGATTCATAATTCATCAGAGAGAATTGCAACAAAATTCTTAAGATCAAGAATAAGAGAAAATTACTGAAACATTCCCTCACTAGGAATTTAATTCACTCAAGCTCAATCATCTGGAGGGTTGGTGTTTCACTCGTTTCCCACTGAATCAACATTACCATAGGCTTGCTTATATTCTCGCTTTCCAAAGTATTGTGACGTATCTCAAAGTTCAAGAGGTCTTTCTTGGGTTATAACTTGGCCTGGCTAAAGGAAAGAAAATTTAGAGAAGGAGCTGCAAGATTAAAATTCAAATTTTCTCGAAGAGGAACTTATGCATTTGTTTACATTTGTAAACACTTTCTTTCTTCTTTTCGGTCCATTCTTCTTCTTTTCCTTTTTGAACTTTCTCTTGTTTGTCGTTCTCTTCCTCAGTATCAATTTTTCTTTCTTTCTTTTCACTTTGCTTCCTGAGGATTTTTCCTTTTCTTTATTTCTTTCTTTCTCATTCCACTCAACCTTACTTCCTTGGCTTTTACCTTTTTCCCTGTACTTCCACAATTTATATCATTAACAACTAACACCTTTTTCTTAATTTAATCTGAAATTTCAATCACAATTAAGGTGAGGAGAGTATGTGGAAAGTGACTTAATCATCTTCATGGGTTTTCAAAGAATAAACAGGCCTAGGCTCAAAAGGGTTAAACTAAGGAATATCAGCAAGGGTTGGCTATTTGGCCTTCTAGTTTAAAGGAAGAACATGCCTCAATCATATCTATAAAATATATCACATACTAATTCAAGCAAGAAACAAAGCAAGTTCTAGAGTCTTTCATACAGTGGGATGCACACTCAATAAAAATTTTCTGTATACGCTCAAAACCTCACGACTATGAATGCGCAGTAATTTCTCTATTCCAAAGCTTAACAATCTTATCTTAAATGAAAGTATTCAACAAATCATGAAAATCATACAATGATGCTTATTATGAAAAACTTAAAGTCATCATCATGCTCTGAATCAATTAAAAACACTGAGAAAACTTAAAAAAATTTCAATTTTTTTCACAAAACAGTGACTTGGGGTTTTTATTCTAAAAAATATCAATAATTCAAATTGCAAGGAAAAAATTTTAAGTTGAGATGGTTCCCTGTACTAGCCGGATATTCTGTGTATACTCATGAAGTTCTTCCGGTCAATAAGCATTCTAGCTGATGACCTACGCGCGTTTCCATTCCCAGATTTAAATGTTGCTGTCCTCAGCAACCAATTTAAATCTATAAAAATAATCGTGTGGATAGTTTTTAAAAACTAGTCGATTCGTCGTGAAACATCATAAAAACTATCGGTCAACAGCGCTGAAATATCATACTGCAACATAGGGTTATCTCATACCAAAATAACATAAAACATCATAATTCATGCAAAATAAAACTAAAATAAAGCATGTAAAATAAATGGCCAAGGTGATCAGTCATCCATCTCCTCATCCTCTGCATCACGCACTATGGCTGGTGGCATGACTGTATTCTCGCCATCCTCGTCCTGGCCATCAGTAGCCGGACCTGTGCTGGCCTCTCTCCGTGCAGCATCATATGTGTCCTCCTCCTCGGATCCATCATATGGCTCGGGCTGGAAGTCTGGAAGTCCAACAGGATGGGAAATGCTGCGGTGCTGCAGAATGCGTGTCTAGTACGCCAGCAACTGCCTATGCATATGGCGGTTCCTGCGCCGGATGAATCCCACCTGCGTCTCAAGAGCAGTCAGTCGACTCTCTACTAATCCCGCCGCAGCTGAACCGGAAGCCCCATCTGTCTGGGCTAGTGTACGTCTGACTCTCCTCCTCTTGCCCGCCTGAGCAAGGTCTGCTATGGAACCATCTCTCTTCTCAATTGGCTCCTTTAGTTTGTCCGAAATCCTCTATATATCAATCTTTGGTAGCAATTTTACTTCTCTGCCACCAGTTGTGGGAATCTCTACCCCAGCTGCCTGACACATGTACTGTATCAGTGAGCTATGGCCAATGGATGCTTTCTTGCTGGTATTGTAGGCCATATCATACAAACTGGAAGAAAGGATCCTGGGCAGGTCAATGGGCCTCTCAGTCATAATGGCCTATAACAATACCGCTCGTCTCACTACCACCTCAGTATGGTTGGAAGAGGGTATGATGTTGCTTACCATGAAATGGAACCATACCTTGGCTGAGTTGTTCAAATTCATTAGCCACACTCTCTTAGGACGCCCGTCCTTTGTCTTATCCTACTTCTCCCCTGGGTTGGTGATGCACTCCAGTATAGGCTTTGCAGCCTCCAATTCATCATCAGCATATTCTATGTTGTTGCATGTGTTCTGATAAGCACAAGTGGTGACAGATGTCCTGTCATGATGAGCAGTCTTCAGCAAATTTTGAATGGAATGAGAGTCATACTTAATCTCTTTCCCCCTCACGAAGCTCACATACTACTTCTTCCTCTTCAACATAAGCTTTTGCAAATAATTCCCTGCAAATGTCTTCCCTTGTCACCACTGGGAGAGTGCAGAAGTTCCTCCAACCCCGCCTGGTACTATTGTTGTAGAAGTCAGGGTGTTGGCCCATATTGAGTTGGAGAACTCTCTCCTTGCAGATGGCCTTCCCCAATATGTGGGTCTAGTACCTTTGCTCATGAGCCGGAGACTTGAACCTTTGTACTTCCACTATCGGAGGCTGAGAGCTTGAACCGGCACCAGTATTGCTTCTGTTTCTTTTACTTCTTCCTGACATCCTGAAAACCAGAAAAGTATTTCAATTCAAGATAACTATGCTTTTTGGAATTCCCAGATTTATTATACAACATGCTTCTCATGTAAATAATTCAATCATAATCACCAAAATTTGCAAGGCATTTTCATTCCCAGATTGAGTATGTGAATAACATTTTGAAAGCAAGCATGGCATGTATTTTACTAGACTCCAGTATGAACCTTAGCATTTCCAAGTAATGATGCAACATGATGCCAGCAATATTCATGTATACTACGTAATTCCCAGATTTGTTTTAAAGCATGGATCCATCATGGAGATTTT